>NC_040908.2:167845980-167865978 GCF_004126475.2 Phyllostomus discolor
CGCCCGCTCGCCCGGACCCCGAAAGCAGGGCAGGCCCAGCCGTTGGCGGGGCAGACGTGGGCCCGGTGGGGGCGTCCGGTCGGACCCTGTTCCTCCCTGCCTGAGCGGTGGTGTCGCCCTCCCCCAGGACCCTCGGCCCCCGGCCTGCCGGCCACGGAGGACTTCGACGCCCTGGTCTCTGCCGCCGTGAGAGCGGACAACACCTGCGGCTTCGCCAAGTGCACGGCCAGCGTCGCGACCCTGGGCCAGCTCTGCCCGCACTGCGTCCGCCGCTACTGCCTGGGCCACTGCCTGCCTGAGGTACGCCGGCCGTGCCGGGGGCCTGGGCCGGGGGAGGGGCCGGGGCCCTGTCTCCCAGCTCCGGGGCCTGGGCAGACGCCCTCCAGACGGGACCGGTAGCTGGTCACAAGCTCTAGGTGTCTCCAGGGCTGTTTTCGGAGCCCACCCGGGCAGAAGTAGGAGAAATGCCACACGTATGTGCTCACGACAGCCACGTGGGTGGGAATTCTGGGGGTTTGTCCAGGGCCCCTGGTTCTGTCGGCGGGGCAGGCGGGGCCCCTGGGCCACCGTCTGAAACGGGCTGGCAGCTGCCCGCTCCTTCATTCGCTCCTTGAGCTCGTGTCCGCGGGCACCTCCTCTGCCAGGAGTGGGGACTGGGGACCAGAACAGGCGTCGTCTCTGCCCCAGGGGCCCCTGGGCCTGGTGGCGGCATCAGGTTAAGAGACCGGCATATGGCACCGTGCAGTGGGGGTCCCAGGGGCCAAGGTGGTGGCTTCCCAGGCAGTGGCACTAGGGTGGAGACCTCACAGAGAGAGGGTGGTGCATTCCGGGGGCCGGAGTCCGGGGGCGGGGGGGGCGGGACAGACAGTGGGGGCTGAGCTTTGCCCGGCGTCTGCCTCGCAGAGCTCCAGCCCACTGCTGGTGGCAGCAGGGGGCCTGGAGGGTTCCGGTGGAGCTGGGTGTGAGAGACGGGGCTGCAGGGCAGGGAAGGCCAGGAAGGGAGCCAGGGACTTGGATGAGAGGCCCCAAGGGGCCCCTGGGGGGTAGGGGCTCGGGCCCCGGGACTGATGTCTGTCCAGAGTGAGGAGAGGAGGGGGACCCAGGGTGGTCCTCGGGGCTTTGGTTTGGGCCGTGGGCTCTCAGCAGGGGTCCGCCCCACCTAGAATGCCGCTGGCTGCCTCTGGGTGGCGCATTGGGGAGGAGCTGTGCCCTGCTGTGACACCCTAGGTCTGGGGTCAAGGCTGCTTCTCCCGGGTGAGGGGGCTTCCCCTCCGCCCACCCCTCTCCATGTCCACGCTGTCGGGACAGTGGGCAGGGTTCCGGAAGGGTCTGTGGGGTGTTTGACAGCCGTCACACCCAAGTTTGTGCAGCCAGGGTTTGAGTGGCTGGGCCCCTGAGTGCTTCCGACAGAGTCCCCACCCTTGTGCCATCAGCCAGTGGCCTGGTGGAAAGGCCAGCACAGCCTCTGCCAGACCGGAAACCCCGGCTGTGGTAGGGCCGCGGGGGTCCCTGCTCTCTGTCTGCTCTGGGACCTTAGCGGGTCCCAGCTTGGGGGTGCGGGGCAGGGAGCCCGCGGGTGAAGGGTTATTTACATGCAGGAGAGGACGGCCCCTCCGGGCTCTCGAGCTGTTCAAGTAGGGGATCGTGGTGTCCGAGCCCCCAGATGGGCCGGACTGCAGGGCCGTGTCCCCACGTCCCCCCTCGGCCGCCCTGACTCCCGTGTCCCCCCCAGATCCACGGCTGCGGGGAGCGGGCTCGCGCCCAGGCCCGGCAGAGAGTCAGCCGGGAGGGGGTCCTGCACGCCGGCAGCGGGACCAAGGACCGGCCCCTGGACCCGGCCAAGAGGGCGCAGCTGCAGCGGAGGCTGGACAAGAAGCTGGACGAGCTGACCGGCCAGAGGAGGAGCAAGCGGAAGGGGAAGGAGAAGTGACCCAGGCCCCTGCCCCTCGGCCTCCAGGCCTCGTTTCCAAGCAGACGGGCGGGGGCAGCGGACTGCCCCCCGGTGCTTCTGCTCCTCGCGGCCGCGCCCGGTGCCCGTGGGAGCCAGTCGGTCCGAGCCAGCCTGCACCGCCTCCACCGGGGCTCCGTGCTGCGTGGGGCCTGTGGGGAGAAGCCAGCAGGGATGGGGCGGGGCGGGGTGGGTCAGCGGTGCCTGTTGGCCTCTCTCAGGGCCCCGTGCTGGGGGAGGGGGCGGCGGGGAATGCCATGACCCTCCCCACTCCCGCCCCAGACCGTCCTCCAGGCCCCCCCTTCCCTCCCAGTCAACCCCGAGATTCCAGCGCCTGAATTCCTGCTGCCACGAGGGACGGGAAGGCCCTGTTCCCTTGGAGATGTGCCCAGGCCTGTCCACTGTCCGGGGCCGCCGGCCTCAGGCCCTTCAGGGAGAGACTGGGCTCACGTGCTGGGCGCACTGCGCCCGCGTGTCCCCGGGCGGCCGGCTCGCCCTCCGCTGGAGCTGCTGTCGGCTGCCCCGGTGGCTGCGGCGACCCCACTCTGACCCCCTCCCCCCCAGGGCAGCGGGTGCTGCTGTGAAGCGGGGCGTCATGCTGGGGTGTGGCTCCTGAAGGCCCCCTGGCCCCCCGGGGGCCCGTCCTTGGCGCTGGGGTTGGGGTTGGTGCTGGCCGACGTGGCTGCTATGGGGGGGCCGTCCCGGGAAAGAGCCCGGGGCCCTGAGGGCTCCCCGAGTCCTTTGCCAGATGCTCTGCTGCAAGAACCTCAGGTGGATGTGCTGTTTTGACCTCAGGGTTTTATTTGTTCAGAAGGGACGTAAGTTATTTAAGAATAAAGACGTGTGCACACCGCCCACCGAGTGTGGTCTGTCAGAGGAAGCCCCTCCCCCTCCGCCCACTGGCCCCCCCGGCTGCGGCAGGTGCCGGGCAGGTGCCGGGCGAGCGGCGTCTGCTGTGCACACTGGGGCGTCTGGGGGCCCCAGGGGCGTCAGAGTGGGCTGCGGGGACTGGCGAGGTCGGGGGTGGCTGCCTGCCCGGGGCCTGGGGCTGCCCTGGGTCACAGCTCTGTTCTCCTGCCCCCACCAGCTCCCAGGTCTGACTTCCAGGGCGCCCTCCGCCACCTGCCCTCCCAGACCCTGCTCACGTGCTCACCGCCCTTGAGTGCTCCTTGTGCCCCGTGGCCCCCGGCGACGGGGACGCCCAGCCTCCCTGAGCGGCCCTCCTGGCGGCCGTGCCCCCGGTCTGGGTCTGTGTCCCTCAGGAGCCTTGTTCTGCGTCTCTGAAGTGTCCTCCTCGGCGGGCCCACGCACCGTGACCCTCTGCTTCTGCCAGTGTGGGGCCGGCTCCTCTTGGGGGCCCGTCCCCTGCCAGGGCCCAGTGGCCCCTGTGTGCCACTCTCTCACTCCCCCTCGCCCTGCGTACACTCCTTCCTGGGCAGGGCAGGGACCCCGTGGCACCGGGTGTGAGAGCCGCACTGCCCACTGATGGCTCGTGCCAGCAGAGAGCGCGCCCCCATGCAGGAGGGACCTGGGCGACTCGGACAGTCAGCGCAGCCCTCGTGCCCATGGCGGGCCGGAGAGTGTGCACAGGTGTCTGAGGCAGCAAGGCGTCTGCGTCTGGCTGGCGGCACGGCTGTCGCGGGCACAGCTGCTGAAGGGGAGACGGTGCTCTCCCCCTGCGGGGCCAGCCTGCTGGCAGGAGAGAGTCACCCAACACAGAACAGCCAGGACGGGGCTGGGGGATAACCTAGCTCATTGTGGCAGCACCTGGATCCAGCCACACCTGACCCCTTCACCATTCTTCCCAGTGTCCTGAAGTAGTAAATCCCCTTTTTAGCTGAAGAGAGCCTGCCTTGTGTGTCTGTCGCGGCAGCCACGGGGTCTTTGCCGGCTCGGTGGCGCCCACGTCTGTGTCTCAGTGGGTGCACGCACCCCATCTTAGCACGGGGACAGGGCGGGCTAGGGCACTGTCCTCGAGAGAGAGAGAGAGTGCACAGGCCCAGCTCCTCCCCGTGCCCTTCCCACGGCCGTTCTGCCAGGAAGAGCTCGCAGCGCGGGGGCAGGGCTGCTGGGAGGGTCTGGAACTGGGAGCCCCCGGGTCTGAAGGCCGCCTCCGGCGACTGTGGCTTCAGCAAGTCTCTTCCCCTCCTGGAGCCGGTCTGGCCCTCCCTGCCGGCCGTGCTGAGCGGCCCCTGGGCGGAGGGGTGGGCAGCAGCGCATGCTGGCGGGGGTGCGGGTGAGCGGTGCCCGCCAGGACCTGGTGTGGAGCCTGCCCCCTCAGGGAGTGCCCCTTCCTCTCAGACAGCCACTCCAGCCAGCTCTGATGTATCTTTAAACTGTCGGGGTTGCCCCGGCTGGCGTAGCTTGGTGGATTGAGCGCGGGCTGCAAACCAAAGCGTCACAGGTTCAATTCCCAGTCAGGGCACGTGCCTGGGTTGCAGGCCATGACCCCCAGCAACCGTACATTGATGTTTCTCTCTCTCTCTCCCTCTTTCTCGTTCCCTTCCCTCTCTAAAAATAAATAAATAAAATCTTAAAAAAAAAGAATAGTATTTCTAAAACAAAAAACCCCAAAACTGTCGGGGTTGACGGCTTCCGCATAGAATGTTTCCGTCTCTCGTGCAGAGAGACCTTGTTAGGAAGGTGTTGCTGGTCGCTGTTGCTTGAAAAAAGTCCTGCTCTTGGTTCAGACAAGGGAGCCCAAAAAAAGGAAAAACCATCGGGAGCCAGAAGTCTCCCCAGCCAGCAAGCGTGACCATGGTGACCTGCGGGGCCAGGGTGCCAAGGACTCCACCCCGGGGTCGTGCCTCCCTCCCCCTGTGGTCCGGGCCGGACAGCACAGGAGAGCCCTGCCCTCTCGGCCTGTCGGCCCTGGGTTCGCTCCGGACCCACCTCGTCCAGGCCGGGCCTCGCCCCCCCACCCGGAAAACAGGGAATGACAGGACCTATGTCACAGGGCCGCTGGGAGGACGAGATGCCCGAAACCACACCTGGCATCTCGGCACTCAGAATCACCTCCAGAGACCGTGTGGGCTCCCACACGGGGGCTGCTGGAGCCCAGGCCGGGGTGCTCGGGCCCCAGGAGCCGGTCAGCTGCTTGCAGGGACCGCTGGTTTGGGAGTCTGGCCCTCGTGTGGGCTCCGGGCCCCTTCTGAGCCAGCAGGCCCACCGTCACCCCTGGCCGGCCCGTGTGTGTTTCTCAGGCGTGCCCCAGGGGGAGGGGCCGGTGGGCCGGTGGGCACCATGCTGCTCCGGACGGCTGGGCCCGGGCTGTGACCTGGCACCACTTACAAGGAGTGGCGTGCTGTGCCAGGAGCATTGCAAGAGCCGCAGCCTTATTTGGTCTGGAAACTTCTCTGCCTGGAGAAGAAGCAGAGAGAGGAAGCGGGCTTCTCCTCCTCTGGGCGGGCAGACGCTCGGGTCTGCTGGGGAGAGCCACCGTCCCTGGGTTGTTTTGTTGCCTCTCTCCCCTGTTTGGCCGGCTGCCTCCTGCAGGGGCGATTTCCCCCTTGCCCTCCGCGGCCGCCGCCCGGCTCCCTCCTCCGCCCTGCCTGCCAGGGAGCTGCCTGGCGCGGCTTTCCTGCGGGAGGACCATCCTCACGCCGCCGTGCACTCACCCGCAGCCCCAGCGAGCGCAGTGTCAGGAGGTGGGCAGGGCCGTGCAGCCTCCGCCTGGCCGGGGCCCCGGGTGCCGTCTGCCTGGCAGCCTGCGCTCCCTCCCTCTTTGTTTGTCGAGAGTTGCTTCTGCACGTCTCTTACCTGATTCTCAAACCGTGAACAGGTCGGCCTCTGCCATCGGCTTTTCCCGTGGCTGCCGGGGCGACCGTGGGGTCTGTCCCCTACTCTGCCGAGTCGGCACGGCTTGTGGATCGGCTACTGAGGGTTGCACCGACCTCGAGCTCCTGGGGTGAATCCCACCGGGGCGTGGGGTGGCGTGTTTACCTGTGTTGCTGTGGGGGCGTGCAGAGATGTTTGGGAACCACAGTTTTGGGGTGTACTCCAGCTCTGAGGTGAACCACTTCCCGGGGTGGCCGCACTTAGATTCTGTCCATGGCGTGAGGTGGCACCGGCGGGACCCAGAGAAAGAGACCCACCCGGGGGTCTCACACCCCTGGACTTCCTGTGAGACGCCACACACTTCGCAGTCCTCGGGTGCGGGCGGGCAACGGCATCAGCAGCTGGTGCCCCAACCCAAGCTGGCTCTGTTCACCCCCACCCCCACCCCCAGGTGGGCAGAGCAGGCCCTGCGTGAGGCTGTGCGGTTGGCCTTTCGGGGTCACCCCTGCTGCGCCCTGCCCATCGGGCCATGCACACGGGCCGTGGCCACGCAGAGGGGGCGCTTCCAGCTTCTGATTCGCACGGAGACACTCTGGAGACCGCAGTGGTCCTGGGTGGAGGGAAGGAAGTTGGGGGGGCAGGGAGCGCCTGGGGGAGATCACAGCCCAGTGGGTGCGGGTACTGGAGATTCCTGTCATCTCTGGCTAGTGAAGGAGTGTCCTGGTCCCGTTTACACCCTTCCCCCCCCTCCCCCCCCTCCGCCGAGAGGGCACAGCTGGCCAGGGACGTGTCCTCCCGGTCCTCCAGCACTAGAGGTCCGAGCACCACGGCCTCGCCCACCCCTGAGACTCCTGTTCAGCATGTTGCTGTAACTCTCGTGTAGGGACACAGCCCCCCACAGCTGTGACCCCCAGCAGTGGCACGAAAAAATGGAAAGTGTTTTCAGAGCATGGAGCCCTCCTCGAAAGAGACAAAGGTCACCCTGAGAGGCGGGAGCACGGGGGTCTATCCGCAGTTAGCCTGAGGCCCGAGGGCTGCTGCCGGCCGTGAGGCTGCGGCTCGGGCAGGACTCGGGGAGTCTTTCCTCTGTCGGGGCTGGGGTGCAGAGGGCCAGTGCAGGTAGGGTGGGACCAGAGCCAGGGTCACAGGGTTGGGGGGGGCAGGGCTTCCCAACTCAGCCGAGGGAGAAATGGCTGTTTCCATGGCTGCGTAACAACTTGGCCTGAAACTCGGTGGTTTGCTCCTGGGGCCTGGGGCTCAGGGACCAGGACAGAGGACAGTGAGGTGCAGAAGTTCAAGGCTGTGGCCCTCAGCTGGGGACCGGTGGCTCTCAGGCTCCCCTGCTTCCCTCGCTGCCCTGGGGTTCTCCTGCCCCTGTACACCTCGTGCACCTGAGGCCCCACACCTGAGGCCCCGCGGGGGTGAGCAAGTCCCCTTTGTAGTTTTCTGACAGTTTCGTCAGCAGTGAGTGGTAATGTTTATCCCAGTTTTTCTTCTGCATCTACTTAATCATCTTCTTTTTTTCCTCCCGTAGTCTGTGTTTGGGGTGAACATGTGGTATTAGGTTTCCTGGCGGTTATGTATCCTTGTATTTCTAGGATAAATCCTTCCTAGTTCGCTCTGTTTCCCCCCCTGCCCGGCGGTTCTGATTTTTTTAATGAATTTTCATCCGTGTTCGTCGGAGAACTGGCCCATCACTCGGCCTTCTGGGGCTCTCTTTGTCCTTCCGTGTCAGAGCCGCAAGGCCGCCCTGGAGAGCCTGCCCTTTTCCTCTGCGCCCGGGCCAGCGTGCGTCACAAAGGATTATCGTCCCGTGTTGGTTGGCAGGCGCCGGGACCATCTGGCCCAGTGGTCCGTGCGGGTGGGCGCACGGCCGCGCACAGCTCCGAAGAGCCCCGCCGCCCCAGCTTCTCCGGCGTGTCGGTCTGCTCAGGTGTGCAGTCTCCGGGCGCGAGGGCCGCCAAGGTTTTTCTGAGCTGCTTCCTGGTGTCCTGTGTCGGTGTGATACTGGTACCATTGTTAAAAGCTTGATCCCACCTGCCGTTTTTTATTTGTGCCTTCACTTCTTCTTCTTTTTTTTTTTCATTTATCCGTTTGCTAGAGGTTTGCATTTCAAGAACTTTAAAAAAAAATTATCTCGCCCTGGCTGGCGTAGCTCAGTGGACTGAGCGCGGGCTGCGAACCAAAGTGCCGCAGGTTCGATTCCCAGTCAGGGCACATGCCTGGGTTGCAGGCCACGGCCCCCAGCAACCGCACATTGATGTTTCTCTCTCTATCTCCCTCCCTTCCCTCTCTAAAAATAAATAAGTAAAATCTTTTAAAAAATCATCTCTACTGTTTGTTTCCAGCCTGCAGTGGCCACGGTCAGATGTCTGTTAGGTTCAACACACGGTTAAATAGTATTTATCAGTTTCTAGTGTGTGCCAGACATGCAGGGCTATAGGTATACAAGACACGTGTACATGTATAACATGTGGTACACACATGTACACACACACACACACCACACAGTACATGCATGTACGTGTACTCACACAGCAATGACCATGATGGACGAGCCCACCCCAGAGGACCGGCAGCCACCGGGGCAGGAAACACGCACAAGGTGGGGCCTTGGAGTGGGTGGGGCCTATCAGAGTGGGTGGGGCCTCGGAGTGGGTGGGGCCAGGCGGTTCTGAGGAGGGCGGGCTGCTGGGAGACACCAGGGGCCGGGGGCCAGGGGCAGGCGAGCGTGGAGGACAGAGCGAGGTCCCTCATGGCTGGGGACCCTGCTCCCCGGCCCCTCCCTGGCTGACAGGACCCTAGCCGCAGGGCCCGGCGAACACGGAGCACTCAGAGGCCACGTGGAGCAGTGTCTGGGCAGCTGTCTCAGGACGGAGGGCACAGGCAGAGTGGGCAGAGTGGGGTGCCCACCGGCACCCGCAGTTCTCGAGACACTGGCTCCCACGCCCACCTCCCCACACGCATCGGGCCCCTGCCTGTTCTGAGTCAGGGTCCCGGGGCCTGGCCAGGGGCCCTAAGCCCACGGGCCCCTTCGTGGCTGCCACTAGGTGTCTGCCTGAGGGCGCTGACTGCGGGCAGACTGGGCCGCGCTGTGCCGGGTCCTGGGGCCGAGCGACGAGCAGACGGGCGCGGCTGCCCCCTGGAGGTGACGTCCTGCACTGCAGGGAGGGAGGCGGTCGGTGGGCAGGAGGAAGACACCCTCCGACGCGGTGGCGTCCCCGAGCGGGGCGGTCGTCACCCTGAGACTCGAACAGACCCCAGCTGCTGAAGGGTTAGCGCACCCAGGGGTGGCTCTAGAAGAACCGCCAGGGGGTGGCGCTCCACAGCAGAGACCGCCCTCCCCCCCCCCCCAAGATGCACCCAGGAGCCAGCTGTGGCGTCGGGGAGCGCAGTGACCTGAAGGTGTCTGTTGTAACAGGGGCGGGGAAGTGAGGTTTGGAGGCAGAAGTTTTATTTTATGTATTTTATGGAAGGACGTGGGCACTACTGCTCGCCGTGTGCGGATGGGAATGACTCAGTGCAGCGGGAGGGGCTGATGGTGCAAGGAGGGGCCGGGGCTGCAGGGGGCGCCCCGGGCAGGGGGGCGCTGAGAGGGGAGGGTCCCCACGTGGCAGAGGAGCAGGCCCAGCTGGGGGCTGGGCGTCACCGGGAGAGGTGGAGGGTCCGCCCACGGTTCGTGGCTGTGGGGCGGGAGGTGGCCAGATGACGCTGCCTTTTCTCGGGCATCCTCATTTTCAGCAGAAGTAGAGGGAAGGTCACATATTGGGACCGAGGAAGGAGGAGAGGGATTTGGGAGTTTCGAAGAAAGGAGAGTCCTCGTCCTGACTGCTGTGGGCTGGCTAGTGTCCCCTCACACCCGCCTGTGGAAGCGCTGACCCCCCCAGGCCACTGTGTGTGGAGGTGGGCCTGTGAGGAGCGGGGCAAGTTTCAGGGAGGTGACTCGGGTGGGGCCCTGGTCTAGTACGATCAGCGCCCTCCTGCGAAGAGACACCAGGGGGCGCTCCCTCCCTCCTGCCGCCTGAAGCCCAGAAGACGGCCCTCGTCCTGGACGGAGCGCCCAGCACCTGGGTCTCCGACTCCCACACGTTTCCTAATACAAGCAGATGACACATATGCCGCATGACAACGGCCCCGGGACTCTTGTCGGGCCTGTGCCCAGGACCCTTCAGAGAGCCGTCTCCAGGCTCCCGCTGAGAAGCTGGCAGGAGCTGGGGGGTAGCGGCAGACCGGCCCCACCCACTGGGAGGCGCGCCCTTGCTCCTGCCCCGTGGAGGGCTGGGTTGAAGGGAGACGGATGGGGCCGGGTCCTGCAGGGAGCGCTGGAGGCCGACCCCAGCGCTACAGGGTCATCTGGGACGGCCACGGAGACCTCCGAGCATGAGCAGGCTCCGTGGGCGGGAGGCGGGGCCGGGCTGTGGAGGGAGCTGGGCCCCGGAGGGAGTCAGGCCCTTGTGGGTGAGGAGAGGCCCTTACACGTCCGCCCCCACTGCCCGCCTAGTGAGGGTCTGGTTAGTGGGCTCTGCCTGCTGAAAGGGGGGGAGGAAGGCACCCTGGACCCCGAGTCCAGGGCCTTATTTCACGTCTGAGTTCGGCTATTTGCTAGTTGGGGACCACCTGTCCCGGAAACGGGATCCCCTCCAGGGCAGGATGCAGGCAGACACCTCACCGGTGTCACCCGCCATGTCAGGGGACCTGCAGGACCCGAGCAGGGGCCGGGGGTCGGACCCCAGACGTCTGGGACCCCTGGAACCGCGTGTTCATCGTCCCCACCCTGCCCCGCGGGGGCTAGATAGTGGGGCGCACGCTGGACATCAGTGTGAGGGAGGAGACGCTGAAGCTGGGGCCGTCGTCCCCAGGTCAGTGCTGATAAGAGAGGTGACTCAGGGCAGGGAGGCTCCGCGGTGCTCACGGCCATCCCCAGGGACGTGGGTCCGACTGTCTGAGGCTCCGATGGTCCGAGGCTCTGGTTCTGGGCTTGCAGAGGAGGAGCCAGGACAGGGGCACAGTGACAGACCGGGAGATGCAGACAGACCACTGGAGAGGACGTGAGCTGCTGACAGGCCCGGTGCTTGGGGTCTCACAGCCCCAGTGCCTGGCGTGTCCCCGTGTTCACGTGTCCTGACAAATTACTGAGAATGAACAACGGGTCCCTGGGTCCAGCTCTGGCTGGAGCCCATCCACCCTGGACTGCTCAGTAACGGGGGCCAGTCCCTTCTGTGCGTGTGTGTGTGTGCGTGCGCACATGCATGTGCATGTATTTCAGTGTGTGTCTGTCACTTGCAGCCAAGAGTCCTGACCAGTGGGGGTGGTCAGACCTGGGAGAAGCAAAGTCACGTTACAGACCCCCACCCTCCGATGCACACTTGGCTGGACCCTGGGGGGGTGGCACAGGGACACCCTTGCTGCATTGGGGGGCGGGTCCGCTCTGTTCCTGACGCCCAAGGTCTCCTAGGGACCGTCCAGCGGAGGCCCGGCGGTGGGGGGGGGGCTGAGTGTCTGAGGGAGGGCACCCTGGTTCCGGGTGCCGAGTCCAGGTGTGTGCCCCGGCAGGAGGGGGCCTGGTTTTGGTTCCTAGTTCTCCCAGCTGATGGGAGCACGGAAGCCCAATACTCTTCAGTCCCTTGCTGGCTGCCCACCAGAGGCTGCCCTCAGCTCGCAGCCTGGTGGGTTTGGGTAAGACGGCCCCCTCCTCATGGTGCCGGCCCCGCCTCCCGCTCCAGGGCCTGGCCCGGGGGGGGGGGGGGGGGCGCAGTCTCTGGGGTGTTAGAATCACCGGGGAGGGACACTCTCTTTCTGCTGGGATTGCTGAATTCATCAAATGTAAGTGGGGGCCTGCCATTTCAAGTGTCCCCTGAGAATGAAGGAGTGCAACCCAGACAGAAGCAGAGCCAAGAACCAGGAAATGGGCGACCGCAGGAACATGTCTGGGGGCCCCGGATCCAGCGTGTTTACGGGAAGATCCCCTCTGGGAGCCCCCCCATGCACTCCACCCCCAGGCTAGATGAAACGTGGGTTTCTGCACTCCTCACCAAACTTACGGACCCCCATGGTGTGGAAGTCTGTCCGTGAAACTAACCTGTAATCTACAACCAGTGCTCTCTAGCTGTGAAACTAACCTGTAATCTACAACCAGTGCTCTCTAGCGGAAGCTGAGGTGATTGGCGGCTCAGGCTGCAGGCGGGGGCAGGGGCTGGGCGGGGCTAGGGGTCCAGGGCTCCCTGGGGAGTTCTGGGTGGAGGGGAACATCCATGCACCCACTGGGTGAAGACGCGGCACACGCAGGTCAGAGTCTGCTGGGCTGCACATTGACTGAGGGCGTTTTACTGGATGTAAACCAGACGGCAGCGAAACCGACTGGAACGATGTTGCAGAACCATCCCTCCGGGTGGGTAAGCGCTCTGCCTTGCCAGGAAACTTTGCGCTGGCACTTGGACCCACTGAGCAGAGCTTTCCATGAGTCTCAACTCTGTGAACTGTGTCCTGTTGTCGTCTCTGAGCCCCACTGGCTGCTTTCCCGCCCCACCCCCGCCCCCCACCGGCTTAAAATACAATATTTTGTGCTTGCACTCGGGTGCCCTGGTTCGGGAAGGTCTCTGCGGTGGTGTGTTTGCCTCACTTTGGCCTCGTGGGCATGTGTGAAGGGCCCGTCGTACCTGGCTTCTCCCCCCTCCCAGAGAGGCTAGACCCTAAAAGTGCACCGTCTTTCCATCCCACTTCTAGAAGCAGCCCTCAGTTCCTGGGGAGGAGGAATCCGCCTGGCCGGCCGAGGGCTGTGAGCTGAGCTGAGCTTGTGCCACAAGACCTTGGCTTTGAAATTCCGGCATGCAATAGAAAGCCCATGTTATCGAAAACCACAGTAGGCGGGGGGCTCGAGGAAACCGGGTGGGCGCCGGGTGGGCAGCTGCTCGCTCGCCGGGGGCAGGTGAAGACAGCAAGAGGCCCGAGTGTCCAGGGCTTTGCTGTGCTGTCTGCCTCCTGCCCCCACTGCGTGTCTGAGGCCGACAGCCCGACACAGAACTGTTCCTCTAGTCTCAGTCTTGCGTGGGGCCGACAAGGGGGGTCTGGGGTGTCCTTGGGCGGTGGCAGGTGACACTCGGAACTCTGACTCCCGGTGCTCTGCCGACGGCTAGCACAAAGGTCAGAGGCCTGCGCTTCCAGGAAGTGAGGCGGTCGCTGAGCCTGTGGACGGCGGTGGGGCTACAGCCAGGGGGTGCTGTCCTCCTGGGGGGGGCTGACCTTGGATGAGCAGCTCCACCCACCCGTGAGCCCGGCTTCCACATCAGGCACCAGCCGCTGCCACCATGGAGCCTGTTGTGAAGAGCAAATGAAATTTGTAGGTGGAGCTCTTAGCACAGACCCACGGCACACAGTAGGTCCTCAATAAATGGCGGTCTGTGCCTTAGTCACCTGTGCCCGGGATGGGCTGTTGCCATGAACGTCTCTCCTTCCGTGGCCTCACCTCCTCCCTTCCCCCTGCCTCGGGCCCAAGGCCTGTGGCACTCAGGGAAACTGAGGCACAGCAAAACCGAGGTCCCACAACCGGTATAGGTGGTGACCCTGGCTCCCGGGGTCTTGCTCTTGACTTTCACTGTTCATCCCTCTCACCGACTAAAAGAGGGGGCTTCTCCTCTTGTCTGTGTTTGTAGAGAGACTCGACAGGAAGCGTGAGAGCACCCCGCCCGGGCCCACCCCCGCCCTCCAGGTCCCCTTGGGGAGGAAGTCCTGCTAGTGAGCACCAGAGCTGCTGGGCAGCGCGCCCCTTGGCCCAGCCCCCCAGTACCTTCTGTGTCCGCACAGCAGTGCCCCTGCCCCAGACGCAGCCCTGTGGTCCCTCGGCCCAAGGCATGGTTCTCAGTGGAGTGGCCAGGTACCTGGCTGCCGTGTGGGGTGGAAACTTTTGCCAGACCCCCAGAAAGAAGGCGGCTTGGAGGGGGTGGGCGCTGGGGCCCAGCTGTGCTGCCTTCGAGGCTGGGGGTGGGGGGGAGGTGGAGGACAGCCCACCGCCCCACCCCTGCGTGGCTCCCTGGCCTGCTTTGATAATTAAATCCCAGAGGAGGGGGAGGGAGGTGGTGGAGGCCCAGGGCTGCTGCTGCTCTGGCTGCCTCCCCTCCAACCGCCCCGGGGGTGGGCAGGAGGTGCCATGAGCCCCCCTTCCCTGGGCCTGTGGGCGGTTGGGGGAGAGCAAGGCTGCTCCCTAGCCAGACCAGTGCTGGGCGCACAAGGAGGTCCACCGGCTGGGAGAGGCCCAGTTCCTGGCGCTGACCCCCCCCCCCCCCCCATCTCCTAGGCCTGGTGCCGCCGAGGGCGGATCGTGTTCACACGGGGCCCAGGCCTCTGTTCGCCTCCGGGCCGGCGGAGTTGGTGGGCAGGCAGCCCTCGGCCACGGGGCCTGGGCTCTGAGCCTTGGTAGGGAGGCCCCTCCCGTCTCCTGGCGTGGGTGGGGGGACGCTCCCCGAGAGGGCTCAGGGCTAGAGGCCTTGGATGGGGGTTGCTGGGGGGAAGGGGTGGACCCCAGGCACTGAGGACCCAGGTCCCCAAATGGCCCATCAGCCGCCCTCACGAAGGGGCCCTGGTCCCTGCGTGAAGTAGGGGGGTGCCGGCCCAGGGGGCTGCCCTGCCTCAGAGAGTCTGGACAGGGAGCAAGAGGAGAAGATGCAGCCCCCCCACCCTGGGGGGCTTCCGTGTGGGCACACTGTGCGCCTCACAGGCAGGGGACATCGTAGCACAGGGCCTGGCACCGAGTAGGTGTGATGGAAACTGAGGTTCCCAGGGACAGCAGGGGCCGGGGTGGGTGGGTGAGGGCCCTGGAGGGCACCCAGCGGGGGCGTGGCTGGCCGACCGCAGCTCACTCTGCAGAGGAGCAGACGCCCTGCCAGGAGAGGCAGCACGTGTGGTTGGGGGGCGGGCATGGAGCACAGAGCAGTTGGCGGGGGGGCAACTGGAGAGCCGGGAAGAGCGGGCTGCCGGGAGGTTCCCAGTGCTTGGAAAGGCCGCCCAGGGCTGCCATTGCCCAAGGGCCTCCCAGTCAGGAACCGGACCGTGGAGAGGACTCGGAGGCGGTAAGATACAAAATTTATTGATGCACACTTATCGTCTTTTGTAAAACTTCCTTTGGCTACACTGAGCCACTGTGCTTGAAGGTGGGCTGGGGGGGCCCGGTAGGGCCAGTGCCCACTTGGGGGCGGGCCTGGGGCCCGGAGACCGCCAGGCAGTCTGCAGGCGCCCGAGGACCAGACGGATAGCAGCTGGGACGCGCCGCCTGCTCCGGAAGGCTGCCGGGCTGGCCGGCATGGAACCAGAAGAGAAAGTGACCTGCCCAAGCTGGCTGAAGGTCCTTCCCGCCTCTGCCTGCTCGCTGTCACCACAGGGTCCACCAAGGGGGCGGGGGTGGGTGACCCAGCGCGCTGTCCCAGACAGCCCCTTCCTGTCCGGGTCTGCCGCCAGCGCCAGCATCACCCAGAGAGGGTGCTGAGGCCGGAACAGGTGCCCCGATGGCGGGAGGAGGCTGGTGGCCAGATGACGGTGAGGTTGGGGCTGTGTCATTTCCCAGGCGGGCTCCTGTAGAGGGGCAGGAGGTGGACAGGGCTTGGGGGCCCCTCCCATCTCCTTTCCCGACCAGCCTGCGGTAAGGAGGCCCACCACCTGAGGACACCTTCCGGGGTCGCTGATGCAGGAGGATGGCTGGGGGCGGGGCCTGGTGAGGCCACAGGGTCTGTTGACCGGTGGCTGCTGGGTCTCTTGCTCACTCATGGAGCCTCCCGCCCACGAAGAGGGAGGCCTGAGGGGCGGGAGGCAGACTCTCTCCCTTGTATTCAGCACCAGGGCCGCTGCCCAGTTCCTGTCCTGGGTGAAGGGTCTCTGGAGGTCCCGGCTGCTCAGGCCCCTGCCTCCCCTCTGCGGGTCCGCCCCTCAGGAGGCGTTCCCAGGGGAGCCCTGCATCTCCATGCCGACCGTGTTGGGCGTGCCGCCCCCGACCTCCCCCAGCTCGGCGCCGTCCCGCAGGGCCCGTTGGAAGACCACCCTGAGGGGCTCCCAGAGCCGCTGCGACTTGTCCCTCCCCGCCAGGAAGTAGACCACGGGCTTGGCGCTGCAGTGGATGCAGATGCACAGGTCGGTGACGTACTCGGGGAAGGGGGCGGGGATCTGGAAGACCCAGAAGAGGAACCAGTCGATCCCCAGGTAGATGGAGGACACGAGGAAAACCGAGACCACGGCCAGGATGACGTGGTTGAGCTTGGCGGAGCGCTGGCGCCGCCGCGCGCGGCACTCCACGTGCAGGATGAGCGCCAGGCAGGGCAGCACCATGAGCGGGCAGAAGACCAGGAAGAGCAGCACGCCCAGGAAGACGTCCATGTGCCGGCAGGCGCCCCCCGCGGCCTGGCGGCCCAGGAACACGCAGCAGTAGTTGTGGATGCTGGTGACCAGGAGCGACAGGGTCCAGAGCAGGGCGCACACCACGGCCGACAGGCGCTTGGGCCGCTGGCGCCAGTACCAGGCGGGAAAGACGACGGACAGGCAGCGCTCCGCGCTGATGGCCGGCAGGAGGCTCACGCCGGCGACGAATGTGCAGAGCCCCAGGAGCCGGGACACGGCGCGGACGTATTCGGCAAAGGTGCTCAGGAAGCCCCCCGTGTTGAGGATGGCGAGCACGGCCTTGCTAAAGAGGTAGCCCGCGTCGGCGCCGGCCAGGTGCAGGAAGTAGACGGAGAAGGGGCTCCGCTTGATGGAGAAGCCGAAGAACCAGAGCACCAGCCCGTTGCCCACGAGCCCGCACAGGCAGAGGAGCAGGAAGATGTAGTTCACGACGGCCGGCGGCGGCGGCGCGGCGATCTGCTCCATGGTCAGGAAGCCACGGCTGTACAGCTCCGGGGCCTCGCTCCCGCCCGGACACATCTGCGCGGCAGGGAAGGGGGGACACCGAGTGAGGCCGGGTGAGGCCGGGTGGGCCCGCCCCGCCCCCAACCCGCCCCCACACGTGTCCCGGTGTGCTGGCCCTCGCGACGGACACGCAGCGCCACCGGCTCCGGAGCGAACTACTTGGCTCCAACTAGAGCAGATGACACTTCTGATTCCGCTCTGTGACCCAGACTCTGGCGCCAGCAGCCTATGGGAGTGACCGTGAAAAATAGCCGGTCACCAAGAAGGGCACCGGGCCGCCCACCTGTCCCAACAGCCACTCAAAAAACGTCCGCCATGCCGAGCGGGGGAAGAGCCGAGGGGCCTCTCCAGGAGGAAGGAGAGAGGTGTGGCCAGTGAGCATGCGCTGTGTCCTAGGGCGCTCCAGGGGCGCTGCGGGGGTGTTGCTGGGGCGACCGCCTGCCTGTGGACTCCGGGCTGCCCCGCTGGGAGAATGGGCTCACTACCTGTCAAAGTGTCCATGTTCTTCGGGGAGACAGGCCACGGGGGGCAAAGTGGCTTGGTGTCCGCGATTTGCTTTCACGCAGTTGTGGGGAAAGGTGTAGCGCTCGTGGGCGGGGATGTGGAGAGAGGGTAACAGCGACCCGCCGGGGGGTGTGTGGTGTTCATTGTACTATTGTCTCAGCTTTTCTGTCTGCTTGCAGTATTTCATACTAAAATGTGAACGTATTTGTTAAAAAATAAAATCTTGCCCCTGGCTGGCGTAGCTCAGTGGATTGAGCGCGGGCTGTGAACCGAAGTGTCGCAGGTTCGATTCCCAGTCAGGGTACATGCCTGGGTTGCAGGCCACGGCCCCCAGCAGCCACACATTGCTGTTTCTCTCTCTCTTTATCTCCCTCCCTTTCCTCTCTAAAAATAAATAAATCAAATCTAAAAAAATAAAAATAAAAATAAAATAAAATCTTCTCTGCCCCAGCAGGTGTGGCTCAGTGGGTTGGGTGTCGCCCAGCGAACTGAAAGGTCTCTGGTTCGATTCACGATCGCGGTACAGCCTGGGTTACAGGTTTGGTCCCTGGCTGGAGTTCATACAGAAGACAGCCAATCAATATGGATGTTTCTCTCTCTCCCCTCCCTCCTCTCTAAAATAAAAAATATATATTATATATATAAAGCCGGGCCAGGGGCCCCTCTGGGACTTGGGTGGTGGGGGGTCTGGACCTGGTTGGGGTCCCTGGGGCAGGGGTGTGGGGAAGCACTTTGGTGTTTTAACACCTGGTCTGACTGCTCGCGTGTGTGCAGCTGGACCTCAGTCCCGCCTGCAGGGTCTGGGTCAGTGTCTGATGCAGTGAAGGCGGGCCAGGTGCAGGAAGCAGATGGGGTCGGGGAAACCAAGCCCCACTGGAGAAGCAGGTGGCCACTCTGCTCCAGCCCTGACCGTCCTTCCCTGTCCCCAGAGACGCCAGGACTCCAGATTGTAAGGGGACTTCCCTGATCTTTAAAGGTCCACATGTAAAAGCTACCGTGTGGGCCAAACACATCACACCTCCGTGCTAGGCTCGGTCCTCCTGCCGTCGAGGTCGGTTTTCACCTCTCACTCCAAGGCTGCCCAGAGCAGGCAGCTGCCTATCCCACACGGGGCAGACATCACTAATCCATCTCAGCACGCATCCATCTCAGCACTCTTCCCGGTGCCGGCCCCGCCCACCTCCCCACCCTCCTCCCCCCATCCAAGGCTGGGTACCGGTTCCCATGGCTCAGGGCTCTCTCAAACAAAACAAACGGGAAAGCTCTTAAAGCAGGACCGAGGTGCCACCTTCCAGATGGCCGCCAGCCCAGGCAGGAAGCTGGGTCCCGAGGGGCTGCTCTCGGGGTCTGACACCCCAAGAAAAATCGAGGGGCCTTCTGAGCCGGGTCGAGGGGGATCTACAAACAAGGGCCTGCAGGGTGTGGGCCAAACTGGGAAAGCACTTGAAGGGGTCCTAACCACCGCCCATCATCCACTGGGAATGTTTATTGGCTCCATGCCTCGGTCCGGCAACCCCCATGCCCCTTAACTGGCCCGTTATTCAGCATTTCCTGCGGGTGGTTGGACCACTCCAGGCCACAGGGCAGCTGCTCACCAGCCTCCCCTCAGCCGGGGACCCAGACCTGGCCATCTGTGAGACCCGAGGCCTGAACAGGCCCGAGGAGGACGGGCCCCGATGCCGGGAGGGGACCGGGCCGCAGCGCTGGAGCAGGCAGGCTGGTCACTCCCTGCCTCTCCAGGCTGGAAAGGGCCTGCAGTCCCAGCCCGGAGTCGGGGCGGGAGGGCCGGGCGGTGAGTCACGGGGCGTGGGGCTGCCACCGCTAGACACGTACCGCCTTGTGAAATGCCTGCTCTGAAGCCCGGCCCTCCCCGGCCCTGCCTTCTGCCAGGGCCTTCTGGGGCCTCCCCCCCACCCGGGGCTGTCCCACTACTGCCCCACAAGGCCGCCACCCCTCAGTGGTCACTCTCACAGGAGGGAAATGCCAGGGACTGAGGGCAGGCCCTGGGCCAGGAGTCCGGGCTCTGTCCGGACCTCCAGCCCCTCTCCCCCACCCTGGCCACGTCACTGTGCCCGTGGCAGCCTCAGTGTCCTCAAGTGTGGAACAGGGGCGCTAGGTGAGCGTGAAGTTCTTTCCACCTCAAGGGTGTTTTCCTTGCACGTGGGAGGGAACTCCAGAGCGTTCCAGGGTCCCTGGGGTGGGGTGGGGGCTGTCAGAGTCTCTGGGAGGGACACATGACTCAGACCCTGGCCTCGGGCAACCCTGGCAGGCTGGCTCAGAGCGGGCCACACCCCACAGACACTGTGCCAGCAGGGCCCCCTCAGAGCCAGCTTCTCGGGGTGGCCCGGGGAGATAGCCCATTGACCCATCTCTACAGGACAAAGGCGGAGAGAGGTCTCTGGGCTGGTGACTGATGCCCCAAGGGATTCAAGGGTGTGGGGTCCCCCATGCTTGCCTCAATAGTGAGGACAATGAGGACCCGAGGGACATCCCGCTGCCCACCCGTCTGTCCTGAGTGAGAGGAGGGGGCCCGTGGAGCAATGAATTTGGGGGTGGGGAAGGCTGGGCTGGGCCCGCCCCTCCCGCCACCCCTGCCCCGCTGCTGGGCACACTTGCCTTGTTCCGGTCGCCGGGGGCGCCGTCCCAGGAGCAGTTTCCGGCCATCTCCAGGCCAGCGGAGTCCGGGTTCCTGGCGACCCTGCTCACAGCTCAGCGGCCGGCACAGCCCACCTGGCCAAGGCAGGAGGGACCGTGTCAGGGCGGCGATGCTCTTGCCCCTCCCAGGCCCTCGCCCCCCGACTCCCTGAGGGGCAGGGCCACGTGGGAGGCACAGGGATGGTTCTGCTGAGGCGGGCAGGGGTCACCACCTGCGTTCACCCCCCGCTGAC
>NC_040908.2:167866178-167959213 GCF_004126475.2 Phyllostomus discolor
CAGGCGGGCTCCAAGTGTGATTGCGTTTGGACACTTAAAAGGAGCTGCGTGGAGTGGGCAGCGGCTCGGAGGCCCACCGCCTTATTTGGTGTGGAAACTGGTTTCCTTCGGAACTGAGGAGAGGCGCTTGTGAGCGGGGAAGTCATCCCGTGCCGGGTTTGCTGCTGGTGCCACCGCCCGCTGTCCTAAGCTGGAGGTTGGGGCTGGACTCCTGCAGGGGCCGGGGGAGGGAGCCTGGGCTGGCTGGCACGGGGGGCTCTTCCGCCGCCCCGCCTGCAGGTGCGGGGGAGGCGACTCCCGGAAGTGGCGGTGGGGAAAGGGTCAGACCAGGGTGGCAAAGCGCTCTGCACGCCTCCCACAGGCTCCACCCGAGAACTTTATTTCTAATCGACCCCACCGCAGGCCTCACAGAGGGACTCTGTGGTCCCGCAGCCCCCTCGGGCAGGACCCTCCTGTGGCCCACAGCCGCCCCCTGGGTGGCGGGCGGGGGCTGTGGGGCAGAGCCTTGGTGCCCCCCCGCTCCTCCCACTGGGGCAGTCAGAGCGGCTGCTGGGTGTCAGGCACTGTGCCCGGGGCTCATGAACAGCTCCGGTCTAGCCAGGTTGGGGGGGGGGCGGACCAGAACCAGAGGGTGCAAGTGCACCTCGAACCCACCTGAACAGAAGGGCCAAGGCCAGGTGTGCCAGGGCGACCAGGGCGGCTTCCCTGAGGAGGTGACGCTGCAGTCCCTGAGGAAAGCTGGGCAGGAGGGCCTGGGGGGCAAGAGGGGCAGGAAGGCACCCGGCGGAGGAGCGGCAGGGTGGGAAGGCTCCTGCACAGAGACGGGGGGGTGGGGGGGGGCTGCCACACCCAATGGGGCTGCCGGGGCCCGGGGGATGCGGGGAGGGCGGGGGGCAGCTCTGGTCAGCTCGCTGGGCCCATGGTCTCACACTCCTCGTGTGTCCTGTCCATCGGGGACAGGTGCAGTGACGGGGCCAGCGAGCCGAGGACGGTGTCCCTCAACCAGGGCCCACACATGTGGCATCACGGGTCCTCCCCGCACCCCCTGCCCTGCAGCGTCACCCAGCTCGTACTCACTCACTGAGCACCCACTGTGCGCCAGGCGCCGCGCCAGGCCCCGGGAGTCCCACGATGAACGAAACACATAAAGACCCCGCCTGCAGGCCGCCGCCCAGCTTCAGGAAATGAGCAAGCCGGGGCCCTGGGGGGCAACTGTGCATCTGTTGGACAAACCCCACCCCAACCTCAGGCCGTCCGTCACTGGGGGGCAGGAGCTCGCCGGGTCTGCCTCTCCAGTCTTGGGCATGGGCGCGCCCAGGAGTGAGGGGGGCTCTGGCGCCCTGGGATGGAGCCCCGGCTCTGCCTCTTGACAAGCCGAGGGGACCTGGGCCCCAGAGAGGCTGGCGGGGTGTGGGGCTCCCTGTGCCCCGTGCCTCAGCCTCACCTGCCACCTGAGCTCCGACAGGTGGTGCTCCCTTGTTCTCAGCAGGAGGCGGGCAAACATGCACATGTTCCAGGCCTCCCAGGACAACCCCGGAGGCCCCGTGGCTTCAACCCTTGAGATAAAAAGGTCCCTCCCAGGTCTACCTGGTTTTCCTGCTGGGGAGGGCAGAGTGCGGCCCTCTGCCACCTGTCTCCTCCAGCCAGGCTGGGGCGTCTGTGGGAGATGCGGCGTCTTGGGGGTCTCTGCAGAAGGCCACTTTCTCCTCCGTCCCCGTGTGGAGGACCATTCCTTTGTTCACCCACCCACCCGGCTCCCACCATCCACCATCCATCATCCTTCCTTCCATCCACCATCCACCCATCCATCCATCCATCCTCCATGCATCCACCCATCCATCCATCCTCAATTCATCTGTCATCCATCCATCTATCCATCATCTACCCATCCAACACCTATCCATCCATCATCCATCCACCCATCCATCATCCATCCATCCATCATCCATCCATCATCCATCCATCCACCCATCCATCCTCCATCCATCCATCATCCATCCATCCATCATCCATCCATCCATCACCCATCCATCCATCCATCATCCATCCATCATCCATCGTCCATCCATCCATCCATCATCCATCCATCATCCATCCATCATCCATCCATTCATCCACCATCCATCCATCTATCATCCATCCATCCATCCATCCATCATCCATCCACCATCCATCCATCATCCATCCACCATCCATCCATCATCCATCCACCATCCATCATCCATCCATCATCCATCCATTCATCCACCATCCATCCATCATCCATCCACCATCCATCCATCATCCATCCACCATCCATCATCCATCATCCATCCATCCATCATCCATCCACCATCCATCCATCCATCCACCATCCATCCATCATCCATCCATCCATCCATCATCCATCCATCCATCCATCATCCATCCACCCATCCATCCATCCATCATCCATCCACCATCCATCCATCCATCCACCATCCATCCATCATCCATCCACCATCCATCCACCATCCATCCATCCATCATCCATCCACCATCCATCCATCCATCCACCATCCATCCATCATCCATCATCCATCCATCCATCCATCCATTCACCCATCATCCATCCACCATCCATCCACCATCCATCCATCATCCATCCATCATCCATCCTCCATCCATCCATCCACCCATCATCCATCCATCCATCCATCCATCATCCATCCACCATCCATCCACCCATCATCCATCCACCCATCCATCCATCCATCATCCAGCATGCATGCATCCATCCTTCATTCGTTCATTCTTATCTGCATTCAACACGTAGTTACTGGACCAACAATGTGGATCCTGGAGAAAGAATTGTGGAGGAACCAGACGTGAAGGGAAGGAAGAAGAGGTGATAACCGGAAACAAATGACAGAAGCATCCCAGCTGGGATCACTGCAGCGGGGAAGACGAACAGGCGTGGCGATAGAAAGTCACGTGGTGAGAGCGGAGAGGGCGTACCCCAGACTTGATAACGGCCTCCGGAAACGTCACTGTCCTCGTTCCTGTGTCCTGACACTGTGGGACCTTCCACGGCAAAAGGGACTCCGCAGATGTGACGAGGGTAAGGATCTTGAGATTGGGAGATTATTCTGGGAAATCCAGGTGGGTCCCCTATGACCGCATGGGTCCTTCTAAGAGAGGTAGGAGTGCGACGTGACGGTGGAGGCAATCGGGACATGGGGCGGTGGAAGTGGTGGCCAAAGACAGAGGCCAGGGGACGCGAACAAGGAGGCACGAGCCGAGGACGCGGTGGCTCTGGACGCCGACAGAGACCAGCAGAGGGCCCCTCCCCCAGGGGCTTCAGAGGGACCCAGCCCAGCAAAGACCTTGACCTGAGGCTTCGTATCTAGAACGACACGGGAATAAACGAGTGTTGTTTTCAGCCACTAAGTTTGGGCTCATTTGTTACAGCAGCAAGAGGAAACTCACACAGAATGCTGGGTAGGCCTGTTGATGGAGGGCTGGCTGGAGACCTACCAGGGGGAAGGGGCCAGAGCCAGGTACGCAGAGCCCTCAGGAGAGCATTCCGGGACAGATGACCGCAGTGGGGCAAAGGCCCTGGGGTGGCGCGGGGGGAGGACGTCTCTCTATGTTCAGTAGAGAATTGGGCGTGTGCATTAGGACCCAGACGAGGTTCACAGGTGGATGTGCTTCTTGCCCCTCATTTCAGTCTGTGGGTTCTCCTGCTGGTTCCCTCCCTTTCTCAACACCCCCCCCCCCTCCCCCGTTGGATCAGAAAACAGACGCAGCACACTATTAGGGAAACAAGGCTTTAGCAGAGGGGTGTGGGTGGGCTGGGGCAGGGGAGCGTGGGAGGCTGAGGGGCAGCGGGTCACTAAGCAGCCTGGAGCCCCGAGTGGGCACAGCAGCGGCAGCAGCCGGGAAGCGGCCCCGTCTGGACGCCCGAGCCGGAGGCAGAGGGGTCCGCAGAGCCCAGGCCCCCGCATCGTCCCACCTTCCGGACCTCTCGTGCGCTCTGCCCCTGCACAGGCTCTCACCCCTCGCGTGGCCTGGGGAGGGCGCTGCGGGGGCTGGGCTGCCCGCCCCTCTGCGCCTGTAGCCGTGGGCACACTGCCTGCCTGCAGCCGTA
The DNA here is from genome assembly GCF_004126475.2 of Phyllostomus discolor. Lineage (NCBI taxonomy): Eukaryota > Metazoa > Chordata > Mammalia > Chiroptera > Phyllostomidae > Phyllostomus > Phyllostomus discolor. Next base: position 167,870,287 of record NC_040908.2, read on the forward strand.
CTTAACTTTTTTGGGGGTGCACATAGTTTATTTGAGTGGTGACCCCAGGAAGCAGTCATGAGGACATGAGACAGGGACGAGAAATGATGGTGAGGACCCACTCCTGCCACGCTCCAGGGGCTCATCTCCAGCTCACCATCACCCCAGCCCCCTGTGCAGGTTACCGTGACCACCATCCGACACCTGGGCAACCCACACAGATGTCCTGGGGGAGGGGGCAGAGACGGGCAGTCGGGGTGGCCGTCGGACCCTCCCGGGGACCGGTGTCAACGACTCCTGTTTTGGGGAACCGGGAGGGTGGAGGCCAGGGGGTGACGTCTGCTAGGTCCCGAGACCACCTTCCGGGGGGGCTGGCCCGGCCGGCCACCGGTGCGTCCGTGCCGGTAAAAGGAAGCCCGCCTGGACCCGCTTCCAACCCGCCACAGCCTTCCCCGGACGACAGCAAGGCGGCAGAGCTGTCTTCCAGTCCGAGCGCGCGGGTGCCCCCTGCTGGCGGCAGGCCGCGCTTCCCCCACGTCCTGGCAGAGGCCGCTGTTTTCCAGCCCCGGCTCGCCAGGGCCAGCTCCCGGTCCAGCAGCGTGATCTGGAATTTCCCCCGAGGGCTCGTTCCATCTGCCAGCCGAACAGCTTGTCCCCATGGCCGGGTGGGAGGGGGGTTGTATCTCAAGCCTTTAAAAAAAAAAACAACCCAAAACAAAACAGGATCTTTTTTAAAAAATTATGGTAAAAATCCACCTCACGTAGAAGTTGCCATTTGAACCATTTCTAGGTGTGCGGCGTGGGAGTGTAAGGTATGTTCACAGTGTTAGGCAGCCGTCCCCCATCCACTGCCAAAACTCAGTCTCGCAAAACTGAAACCCTGTCTCTGTGACACCCACTCCCATTGTCCCCTTCCCTACTAGCAGCCCCTGCCGGTCCTCTGCCCGCCCAGCGTGAGGACCTGGCTCACAGGAGACACTTGACCTGGGACCAGCCCCCCCCCCCCCCCCCCCCGGCCCCAGAGTGGCGTCCTCAGCTGGCTCTGCAGGGGAGCGGAGGGTCCCTGGCATTATCCTCTGAGTGGCTGCCTGGTTGCAGCCCCCCGGGGCGTCTGAGTGGCTCACGGGGTGTCTGCTGCCTGAGCTGAGTGGGGGCTTCTCCTCCGTCTTGCATAACAGACCTTGACCGTGAACTACCAGGTCTGCCGCTAGCCTGGCTTAGAACCCCGCAGGCTGGGCCAGGACTGGCCCTCTCCAGCCTGGATGACCCCTGTCCCCCTTCTGACTAGCATCCAGGGGCCTCCCCGCCGGGCTCCGTGGTCCTGGTCGTCCCTGCCGCTTGGACCCGTGCCCTGCCGAGCAGCCCTGGGCAGCTGGCCTGGCAGCGAGCTCAGAGTCTGGGCTGCTTTCCAGGCCACCGCGGGGTCACTTCTGTCCCTGTCCCGTCGTGGCACGCTCAACCACGCAGCTTGCCTTCCCTGCGGCCCTGCCGAGGGCCTCCTGCCAAGCCTCTCTCTTTGCTGTGGACCCTCACCCCCCACCCTCAGACCTCCTGTCCCTGCCTGGGCCTCGTCCTCCGAGGGCAGGGATGCCTCAAGACCCTGGGGAGCCACCGTGGAGCAAGGTGCCCCCCACAGCCCCAGGCATGGCCAGGACAGCGTGTTTATAGCCAGTGACCCCTCCCCTCCCCTGCGCCTGTCTCAAGTGATTCCCAGGAGGCTCCCGGTCTCCTGGGGGCTCTGCCTCCTGTCCCCTCTGAAAGCACAAATCCTGCTGTGTCTCTCCCCTGCTCGAGACCCTCCAGCGGCCCTCCCCTTGTTCTGAGAATGAGAGGCACCCTCAGCACAGATACCTGGCCCCACGGGGTCTCTGCCACCTCTGCCCCAACCCTTGGCCCTCTCCCCTCAAGCTCACTGCCCTCTGCCCCCTTCCATGCCAGCCACTCCTCCTCTTGCCCCGCCCCATGGCCAACTCCCCTCATCCTTCAGACCTTTGCTCAAATGTCACCTCCTCCCAGAAGCCCTCCATGATCGTCTCCTCTAAAGATGGCCGGCCGTGTGTATACTGTCTAAAATCCGGACACGTCCCCTTCTCATAAAATTGACCTTTCTAAAGTATGCAGTTCAGTGCTCCTGGTACAGTCACAAGGTTGTGCAACCATCACCACTCTGGCTTCAGAGCGCTTTCGTCGCTCCCAGAAGAAACCTGTGCCTGTTAGGCCCTGCTCCCCACCCTCCCCGCCCCCGGCCTTGGCAACCGCTACCCTGCTTGCATTTCTGATCTTCCTGGTCTGACAGTCACATAGGTGGAATCGTGCACGTGGCCTTTTGCGTCTGGCTTCTTCCACTGAGTGTTTTCAGGACTCTGCACCTTATCATGTTTTCATGGCAGAACGAGATGCCACCGTGTGGCCATGCCCATCCTGTCCGCCGCTGTGCCAGTCCCCTCCTGGCAGCCATCCAGCGGGTGCCGTGTTCTCTCCGCTTGCTCTTCCCGTCTCCATGTCCTGGAAGAGACGCCCCCTCCGGAAGGAGGGCCTGGCTGTGCTCCTGGCTGTTTGGGCCGGTGGGGGGCTGGGTGGGCAGGGAGTGTGCGGGGCGGCCTTTGCATGGGGTGCCTGCGGTGCTGACAGGGAGTGTCATGGAGCTCACCCGTCCAGACCAGGCCGATGGCACCCTCCCGCCAGCCCCTGCCTCTCTCCGGCAGGGAGCTCGGTGCCCCAGGAGTGGCCCTTGGCTAGTGGCCAACCTTACGAGGGTGTGGCAGGGGGACACCCAGCTCCCCTGCCCTGAGGGCCCCATGGGACGGAGCCCGATGGGACTGCTCATCCCTGACCCGTGTCCCGGGATCCACGTGTGCACACCAGCTCCGAGGGCCCCGTCTCGGGGCTTCCAGGCCAGGAAGACGTCTGTGCCAGGTCTGACGCGGCAAGGCCCCGGACGCCTCTCTGGCTGGCTGGCCTCTCCCAGGCCCTTGGCCCAGGCTCCCCAAGGGCCTTGGGCCCAGAGCTGTGCTCCAGCCCCACAGGCCTCTACACTTGACCTTCAGCTCTGCAGGCGCAGCCTGCACTGGCCTGAGGCATCTGCTGTTTGACGTATTGGTCCCCAGGACTCGGGCGAGGGGTCTGCTCACGTAGGCCCTGGTTGGCGGCCCGTGCTCGGCGACATGTGGTCCTTCCAGCTTCGGCCAGGCCTTCGTGTCCCCAGTGCCCCTCACTCGCTGAGTGACCTGGGACGAAGCACACGGCCTCCCGGGGTCTCAGTTTCAAGAGCAGCGAGGGTAAACGCGGTGCTGCCCTGCAGCTTCGAGGCTGACGCGGGACAGGGGTCTGAGAATCCTCCGGGACCTTAAGACCCTGGGCCTTTCGTCTCCCAGAGGCGGCGACGCAGAAGGAAGTGGGTGAGCGAACAGGAGCAGGCCCTGAGGCCCTACTGTGCACCGGTCTGGCTGCAAACCCCATTTCCTGTGGGCTGCCTGAGCTCCTGAGGTTGGGGTGGGGAGGGACCAGAATTTGGATCTGAATGACCCGGAGCCCACGCTTTTCCCAGGTGACCATGCAGCCCAGTGATTTTTACTTCTTTCCACGTGCTTTTGGAAAGCGTCTGGGCACCTTTTGTGTTGGTCAGTCAATCATGCCGAGGCCAGTTCCTGGCATGCAGCAGGTGCTTAATAGATGCGTGGACGATTGAGTGAGTGAAAGAAAACCATGAAGCCACCTTTAGCAGGACCCACGTGGGCACAGGCTTACTGCTCACTCAGAGGAGACCCGGTCCCACCTGGGCGCTGGGCCAGATGCACCGGGAAGGAAAGGACTGGGACCCGAGGAGTCCAGGGCAGGCCCAGGGTGTGAGGCCGGGGATGGCCGGTGCCTCTAGGCAGGAGGACGCGTGGCCCTTCTTGGAGCCTCCTTGGAGGCTCCTTCTTGGAGCCTGGAGGCTTGGAACTCCCCCACAGCCTCAGCAGGGAGTTTCTGTCATTTCTCCTCTAAGCACAGCGTGAGCCGGACCTGGGGAGGGCGGGCACTTCACCCAGGCCCAAGGCACGTGTCTCGGAGCCGAGGGGGTGCACGTGTGACATGCAAGCCAAGTTTGGGGCGGCCTCCCGGAGCACATCTTGGGAGAAAAGGCTGTCTGTGGAGGCTGCACGCCTCCGACAGTGGCCCTGCTGTGACAGGAACAGAGCCCCTCTCAGCCCGGGCCAGGCAGTGTCTGTCCCCACCAAGAGGATGCCTTTGTCCACTGCAGGTCCCCAGGGCCACCTCGGGCACCAGAAGCGGCGTGGGGACGCAGCTGCAGGGTGCGGGGTGTGGGGGGCGGCGGGAGAGAGGAGGAGGCTGTGCCGTATGAATCTCTGGTCTGTCTCCGCGCCTGGGGGCCGGGCAGGGGCCGGACCGCCTGCCAAGGACCCGCTTTCTCATCTACGCCGCACGCTGCGGGCTGTGACTCGGCCTCGCTTCAGGGAGGAAGCAGCCACTGCTGTGTGGCTGCCGGGCGAGCCCAGCCGGGGCCATCCTCCCGGCCCCATCAGGGGGGCACTGCCCCCTGGGCTGCACCCCACCTGGAGCTGGGTCCCACCCGGGCTCTCGGACTCAGCTGATGCTGGGCTGGGGCCGTCTTCAAGGCCTGGTGCCTCCAGCACGTTGGGTGATGCCACCTTGAGAGGGGCGTCCTGGGGCTCCTCCAGCCTCCCTTTCCCCATCTGTCACAGGGAGGGGGTGCATGGGAGACCTGGTGAGAACTGCGGTGTGAGAGGCGGCCTCCGGGGTGCAGGCGTTAGCATAAAAACAAGGCCCTTTTGCCCTGGCTGGCGTAGCTCAGTGGATTGAGTGCAGGCCGCGAACCAAAGCATCGCAGGTTCGATTCCCAGCCAGGGTACATGCCTGGGTTGCAGGCCGTGGCCCCCAGCAACTGCACATTGATGTTTCTCTCTCTCTTTCTCCCTCCACTCTCTAAAAATAAATAAATAAAATAAAAAAACCAAAAACAAAAAACACAAGGCCTTTATTGTCACCAACGGTCTAGGTATCCTTCTAAAATGGCCCCCAGGGCCCCCTGCTCCTGGTATTCTTGCCGTATGAGACCGCCCTCTCCTTGACTGGGGCTGGCCCTGGCGGCTCCCTCTGACCACAGAAAAGCACAAGAACGGTGGGACGCCTCCCTCTGGCTTTTCTCCCCTGTTCCTTCCAAAGGAGCTGGCTGCCAGGTCCCGAGCTGCCCGGGGCAGAGGCCCACATGGCTGGGAACTGAGGGCTGCCTCCGGGCGCCAGCCTTCGAGGACCTGAGGTGCTCGGGCCCACGAGGAGCTGAGTTCAGCCGACGGCCGCTGGGCAAGCCTGGGTCCACATGGAGCCTGAGATGGCCGCCGCCCAGGCCCCTGCCACGTGATGCCCAGTGCCGGAGGCATCTGGCCGAGCCGCATTCCGATGCCAGATCAAGGAAAAAGAAGAGACCACAGCCTTGTCTCAAACCGTGAAGCTTGGGGGTTATTTGTCCCGGTCACATAGGGCCAGGCGGGCACCTCTCTGGTTTCGCTCCTAGGCCAGCACTGCTCCCTGGGTCAGCCCGCCCAGGAGTCGCCAGCCCAGGAGTCCCCCACCCAGCACGGCTGTGAGGACCCAGCTGCCCCGAGGGCCCTGCCGGCCCTTTCTCTCCTGGCGGGCACCACTCGGTTCTCCGCTGGCTTCCTGAGAGCTAGAGATGGACACGGAGGCTGTCACTGCCCAGAGGCCACCTGCCTGCGCCCCAGGGACAGCCTGGCTGTAGCAAGGACGGCATGCTGGCATCCGAGGGGCAGGCCCTGCTGCTGGAGTGAGATAGGCCGCTCCCTCAGAGTTTATTCCCACCCCCTTCTGTGAGAGCTGCTGCTTCCGGTGGCCCCTGCACCAGCACCAGCACTCAAAGTCGGTGTGAATGCTGGCGCTGTGCCGCCTGCCGCGGGGGCCTCTGTGACTCTGTGCCCAAACATCGAGGGAATTCTTTTTATTTTTTTCAAGATTTTATTTATTTACTTTTAGAGAGGGAAGGGAGGAAGAAAGAGAGAGAGAGAAACATCAATGTGCGGTTGCTGAGGGTCATGGCCTGCAACACAGGCATGTACCCTGACTGGGAATCGAACCTGCGACGCTTTGGTTCACAGCCCGCGCTCAATCCACGGAGAGGGAATTCTTTAACTGTAAGAAGACACGTCCCTGGGGACGGGCCACTTGTATGCAGGGCTGGGTCCATCTATTACTTTATTTTTTTCAGAATAAGAATATCTTACATTTAGGAAGTTTTAAAACGTTAAAAAACATCAAACCCATGAACACATCCTGTGATTCGTTGTCCTACCCACCTGAGACAGCCACAGTGTTGCCCGCTGAGCTGTGCTGTCTTTCAAGCATTTGCCGTGGGATGCGCTCCCTCACTGGTTTCCTTGCCACTCTAATTGGCCGTTCTTCCAACGAGGTGGCGCTGTGCTTCAAGCAGTTATCATGGATATTTCTTCTTTGGTGAACTTCTGCTTCATGTTCTTTGCCCCATTCCTCCCTTTGGAGAATCTAATACATTTTTAAAAAATTGATTTTGGCCCGGCGATCTCCCCCTTCCCCCGGCTGGCAGCAGGCCTGTGGTTCTGATAGGTTAGAGGCCAGAGGGATTTTGCAGATGTCATTGAAGTGACTAATCAGCTGACTTAAATAAATATGGTAAGGAGATGATCCTGGATTATCCGAGGTGCCCAGTTTAATCACACGAGCCTTTATTAGCAGAGTTGCGGCGGTCAGAGAGCTGGGGACGCAGGGTCTTTTACAGCAGCGATAAAAAGTAAGCTCTTTCTATATTCATGTTGCAAACGCATTTTATACATGCTGTGTTTTTTCAAGTGTGTCATTTGTCTTTTAAGCTCCACCCTCAATTACATTGAATCCTGCTGATTTCATTACCAGAGTTCCATTGTGGGAGGCGTCCTTTGCGGTCACCCCCACGTAACCCACACACACGCAAAACAGATTCCTACGCCGGCCGGCCGCAGAGCTGGGGATTCAGGGTCCTCAAGGCCCCTCCCAGGAGGAAGCAAGCTGAGCCCCACCCCCGCGGAGAAGCCCCGCCTTCACACTGTAGAATTCCATTCTTATTGGCTGGTAGCGAAGGGTATCCCCTACGTCACAGTGCTGTTCGCTCCTCCTCCGGAACGCCGGGGGCGGGGATTCTGCGCCTGCGCAGTGGAGCTCGGCGCTTTAGTTTTGAGCTTCTGTGAGGGTCCCGGCGGCGAGCGGTGACCCCATGGCGGAGTCCGAGCCCCTTCTGAGCCGGGTCCGCGGCGGCAGAGGGCGCGACTGCCCGGCGGGCGCACCCTCTTGCCGCAGCGTCCAAGTCGGCCCTGGTGAGCGGCGGCTCGGGGAGGAGGCAGGGCCGCGCGGGGGTAGCGCGTGGGGGTCCCCCGGCCCGCGCCGCGCCGCTGCTGTGACTCAGGGCGCGCCCCCCCACCGCGTCCGGCCGCGGTCTGAAAGGGCCGAGCGGCGTGCGGGACCAGCCGCCTTCCGGCGGGCGGGGCGCTGCGCCTGGGGACCCCGCGGGGAGTCGGGGACGCCGGCGGCGGCGGCGGCGGCGCTCAGGCGCTGCGGGCTGGTGGTGCGCGTCCCGGACCAGCCGGGCGGAGAGGAGGGCCTGGTGGGCCTCGCCCGGCCCCGGGTCACGCCGCCTGCGGCAGCCAGCTCGCACTCCGCGGCCCCCTCGGAGTGCCGGTGGCGGACCCAGACCACGTTCTTTTCGTGGATCGTCTTGCCGACTCCTCCGAGGCAGCAGTTCCACGTTCCCGGTTCTTGTGTGGGGGAAACGGAGGCACAGGGAGGGTTGTTCCCCTCCCAAGGTCACACCGCCAAGAAGTGTCCCGGGTGGGATCCGAACCCAGCCCGTAGTAACTTGCGGGTCCTTTTGCTCGCCCTGCTCTTACTCCTGGCCCCAAGAGGCTCCCCAGGTACGGGTCCTCTCCCGCCGCAGGTTGGGGCCAGGCCCCTCCAGACCGTGCGGGTTTCCTCCTGTTGCCTTCTGCAGCTCCCTCCTGGCCTTCCTGTTTACCCGCGGAGATTGCTGAGTCCCTAGGAGGAAGGAAGGCAGGCAGGCAGGCAGGGTGGAGTCCACCCATCCCTGAAAGGCCTCAGCCTCCTCTTACCGAGGAGGAAGCAGGCCCAGAGCATCCCCAGGACCTGCCCAAGGCCACAGCCCTGGGCCCTGGCGCTGCCGCAGCTAGCACCAGGCTGGGCGCTCCTTCCAGGCCACTTTCTTCTGCACGGGAGGGGGCTGTGGCGTGTGCCCTGCCGTGGAGTGTCAGTGGCAGGGCTGGACAGGAGAGATCAGAAGACGAGGCTGGGGCGGCCGCCTGCCTGCCCCTCTCAGAGCCTGTCCCCAGAAAGTCCCCCATCCAGCCTGTGTGCTGGGTCTCCCAGGGCCCAGGACAGGGCGTATGGTGGCATTCAGAGGGCACGGACTCTTGTGTCTGGGGGTTCCTGGCTGTGTGACCGTGCCAGCTTGCCTAACCCTTCTGAGTCTCTGTGAAAGGGGCCTAGTTACAGGTGCTGCCCTGAGGGGCGTTGAGGAGTCTGAGGGAATCTGTGGCCAGCCTGCCCTGCAGCGCGGGCTCGGGCCAGCCTGGGGGAGCTGGTGGCCATGGCCGTTTGGGAGGAATGCCGAGATTACCCCAGGCCCTGACGGATGAGACTGCACTGGACGGACAGGAGCCGGGGCGGGGGTTGGGGGGGTGCCTGGGCTTCTGAGAGTGGGAACAGGACCTCCCTGTCTGGCTGCTGGGCCGTTCGGGGGCCCCAGGGCAGCTGAGACTGAGAGTGGCTCATTCAGCCTCTGCCCAGCCCCCCTCGGGTGGCTCCTGGGTGGGGCTCTGTGCTTGGGGCTGCATCTCCTGTCCCGTAGTCAGACTCTCCTACCAGAGAAGGTGGGTGGTGCTCTGTTGCTGCTGGGTGTCCCCCTGCTGGGTGTCCCGCTGACCCCACGGAGCCCTGCGGCCTGGTCCTTTCCACTGAGCCCCACCTAATAGGCCAACAGGGCGAGGATAGTGGTTCTCTCTTCTCCTTGCTCTTGCTGGTTGTGAAAACGTTGAGGGAGGGCAAGGGGTCACCGTGCTGTAAAAGGGGCTTTTGAATAATAACAGCAAATGCTACAGAGTTGCTGCGCACAGCAGCACTTGAGCTGCAGCGACCCACCCAGTCTGCACAGCTGTCGGTGGCATGGGGTGTCCACAGCACAGGGTGTCCATGGCACAGGGTGTCCACAGCACAGGGTATCCATGGCACTGAGGCACAGAGCGGTTAAGGGGCTTGCCCAGGGTCACGCAGGTAGTGGGCGGGTGGTGCGGTGTGGAGCCTGGAGCAGGAGGGACGGGGCTTCAGACGCCGGACGGTGCAGGGCGGAGGCTTCGGCAGGGAGAGAGGTCCCCGGGGGATGTGGGATGCAGTGTTTGGGCCCCTGTGGTCCTCTGGCTCTGTCCCACCTGTCACACCCACCTGCTGTGGCCAACGGGGGGGTGGGGTGGGGCGGTGACAGGGGATTGCTACCTGATGAGTCACTGGGCCACCAAGGCGGAAGGCAGGGCTCCTGGTGGGTCTCGGAGCCTGTGCAAGGGCTTGGAGGCCTTAGAGAGCCTGGCCCTGGTGGAGCCAAGTTCGGGGTGAGTGGCAGGAAGGGCCCCTGGTGGAGGAAGCTACAGGAGAGGAGGGTGGTGGGCAGAGGTGGGCACCCTGAGTGCCAGGCGGAGGGTGAGCCTCTGTCCTGTAGCAGGGGACCCTCGGGAAGCTGCGATGTGCGTGTGACTGGCTGGGACAAGATCCCTCTGGCAGCCGCAGGGCGGGAAGGGGGCTGGTGCCGGGGCTGCAAAGCCGGGCAGGAGGGGCCTTCCTGAAGTTCGGTGCCCCCAAGGCTGAGGGCCTGACCCAGGGTTTTACAAACCAGCAAGCGACCCCAGGCGAGTGTTGGGTGAGTGCTGGACAGTGCCCGGGGCGTCCAGGGGCCTTGGCCTGCTGTGATGGCGGCTTGCCTGGGGCTGAGCCCCTTCCGCTGCCCCAGGTCTGGGCCTGGAGTGACCTGGGCCCCTGCTGCCTTTTTCTTCTTCTTTTTTTTTTTTTTTTAAGATTTTATTTATTTATTTTTAGAGAGAGGGGAAGGGAAGGAAAAAGAGAGGGAGAGAAACATCTATGTGACCTGGCCCACAACCCAGACATGTGTCCTGACTGGGAATCGAACCGGCGACCTTCCGGTTCACAGGCCGTCACCCAATCCACTGAGCCACGCCAGCCAGGGCTCCGGCTGTCTCCTCTTGTCTCCGAAGCTGTGCCCATTGGCCTCTCCAGACTGAGACTCCCCGGGGGTTGGGTCACACGGGCAGCGTGGCGGGCTGAGCACCGAGCTCTCGGGGGAAGACCCTTTCCCTGTCCACACCCTGTCCACACCCTGCCCCACGCAGGGCACGGCACCGAGGGGACTGTCCCCCGGGTGGGAGCAGACACACAGAAGGTGAAGCGCGTTTCCTTCCGGAGCCTGGGAAAAGAGGACGGCTCTCTCCTTGACCTTGGGGAGCAGTGGGGGATGCCCCCCTCACCCCCCGCCATGTTTGTCCTCTCTGTCCCCAGGGCCCGAGGGCGGATGGGGTCTGTGCTTCGACCAGGCTGTGGTCTTCATCGAGGATGCGATCCAGGTGGGTGGTGTCTGCTCCGGCTGCCGGGGCCTGGGCTTGTCGGGGGCTGTGGGGACTGCCGGATGGCTGCCCTGATGGCACCTTCGCTCCTCGCCATCCTGGGGCCGGAGCCAAGGTCAGCAGACCACGGGGTCAGTGTCACCGTGATGGCCAGGCCTCTGGGCACGGCCTCCTCGAGTCCGCCCTGACAGTGGGCGCTGGGAGCCCGATCCAGCCCCCAGCCGTCGGCTCTGTAGGGTCATCGTTTCCCGCAGACCTGCTGTCTGCTGCCGCCTGTCCCAGGTCTGGGGAAGGGGCCCTAAGATGTCAGGACTGTCCCCTGCCTGCAAGTGACGCACAGGCTCACGTGGGGAACTAGAACCCGGAAGTGGGCGGTGTCCCCCCCGTGAATCAGGCTGGGGCGTCCTGGGGGTGACCCGGGTGAAGTGGGGGAGGGCCTCGCACAGAGGAGAGGGCCTGGTGGCCACACAGAGGGCCCAGCTGTGCACACAGATTGGGAGTGTCCCCTCGGTGGGCCCACCCGCCCTGGGGGTCTGCCAGGCGCACCCGGTGGCGAGGCACGGTGGGACTTTGCCCAGCACCTTGCCCACATGCTGGGGGCGGGGGGAGCTCACCCCGTGATCCACAGCCTGTCTCCCGTGGCTGGCTGTGCTGTGCGGCACCAGGGGACCCCGCTGACCCTCCCTCTGTGACTGGTCACTTCCAGTACCGCTCCATCAACCACCGCATGGACACCAGGTCGATGTGGCTCTACCGCTGGTATTACTCGGGCACGAGCCAGTGGTGAGTGCTTCCGTGGGGGCGGGGCTCCCGAGGCCCGGCTGGGGTTGGGGAGGCTGGTCCCGGCCCTGGCGGGTGCCCTGTCCCCTCGGCGGAGAAGGTGCCATCTCCTGCCCTTACTGGGAAGGAGCCCGCCAGTAGACAGAAGGGCTTCTCTGGGTGAGGGCTCCTTTCCAGAACATTCCAGTCAGCCGTGGCAATTGAGTTTCTGCCTGGTTAGTGTTACCTGACCGTGGAGTGGCCACCGACCGGGCCCTGCGGTCCCACCCTGTCCAGCGGCTCTGTGGGGGCTCCGTCTGCTGGTCTGCTCTTCGGCCCAGAGCGGGGCTGCCTCTCACACTTCAACCTTTCTCGGACCCCTTCCCAGGATTCTGAGCTTCATCATTTTCTTGATCCTGTCCTTGGCCTTCATTGAGACGCCTTCCTCGTTCACCAGCACCTCGGACATCCGCTACCGCACGGAGCCCTGGAACCCGCCCTGCGGCCTCACGGAGGGCGTCGAGGGCCTGTGCCTGCTGGCCTTCGCCGCCGACCTCTCCGTGAAGGTGAGGGGCGCCCCCACCCCCCAACCCATGGGGCCGCCGCCAGGGCCCCGCCCCCCAGCCCAGCTGCTGCTCTCCGGAGTCATTTTGAAGGCCCTGGAGCTGGCTGCCTTTCTCCTGCCTCTGCCCTTTGACCCGTGGAACAGAGGCCTCCGTTCCTGAGAATTCTGGGCCTTGGGACGGAGGCTGTGTCCCTCTCAGAGGGTGGGCTGAGTCGGGGGGAGAGTCAGGGGCGCACACCCTTGGGGGAGCCTCGGACGTGGCCAGGGCCTGGCAGAGAGGAACCGTCCCTCCCAGGCCCACCTCTGCCCCCAAGGGTGGAGGGACACAGGGGGGCCCAGGGGTTAGTGGCCCCTGAGCCCCAGGCCCTCCGGTAGCCGGAGCTGGGCTCTGCCCTGGTCCCTTGAGCTTCAGAGCCCGAGCTTCAGAGCCCGCAGGTGCCGAGGGCCGGGCGGGCTCTGTTCCTGTCCTCGGAGAAGCAGTCCAGGGCCCCTGCCCGCAGGCTCCGGCCGCCTGACCCTGGCCGAGCGGCCGTCCGGCTGTGGGAGGCACGGCTCCGCCTCTGGCTGCTGACCGAGGGGCGTGGGTGCGCGTGGGAGGCCCCGGCGGTTTCGGGTGTCTTCTTTTAGCCCATGGTGTGGTCGGGAGGCCTGGGGGCTTTCAGACCGGAACCGAAACTGGGGAGGAGCACTCGTGAGCACTTTCTGAGCGGTCGGCGTTCTGGAAAGGTGACCCAGGGCCCATGTTTATCTCCAAGCCGCGCGACCGCTCGCGATGGCGGGAAACAGCAGTGGGGTGAGGACAGAGTCCCGCCCTCCCAGGACTCGGAGCCTCGCGCCCTGGCCCCCCTGCGGGCGGCACCTGCTCGCTCCGGGTCCCAGTCCTGGCTGTCGGAGTCTTGGGACTTTGCGTTCTGCTGCGCAGGCTGGGTTGGTGGTTGGATCAGCAGAGCGGGAAACCGGCGCCCGCGTGAGCGGGCGCGTGCCAGGCTCAAGGTCACCGGTAGCCTGAGGCCCCCAGGGGCAGCGAGCTCCCTGCTCCTCAAGTCTCGTGGAGACTGCACGGCTCACTGCGGTGCCCCCACCGCCCGGCCGTGCCGCACACGCCCGTGGCCCTAGACTGGCTGCGCGGGGCCTCCCGCTCACCCACTGTCTCCCTCGCAGAGCTACCTGGTAGGGTGGGCCCAGTTCCGGAAGAGCCTCTGGCTGCTGGCCTACCTTGTGGTGCTGGTCGCGTCTTTCCTGGACTGGATGGTCTCGCTGGGTCTCGTCTGCCAGGAGGTAGGTGCCGAGGGGGCTCCGAGAGGGGGGCGGGGACCTGCACAGCGGTCAGCCGTGCACCGCCTGGGGAGCTGCCCCCACCCTGCAGGCGACACCGAGGCCTGGAGAAGACGTGAGGACCTGTGAGCCTCGCTCCTTTTCACCTGACTCCTCGACTGGCAGCGTCCCCCCCCCCCCCCCCCCGCGCGAAAGCACCACCCGGGCCTCCCCAGCCACTTGCCCGAATCTGGGCCCGGACAGAGAACCCCCAGGAGCAGGCGGCCCAGCCCAGCATCTGGGGCGGCAGCACCTTCGTCTCCTCTCAGAGCTCTCTCGTGAGCACAGTCGGTTTGGGGGCACCTCTGCCCATCAGGGCTGGTTGGGGACGCAGAAGCCCAGACGTCCCCCAGGGGCTGTAGTGGGGGGAATCGGACATAGGGACCTCAGCAGGTGCTGAGAATCTGAAATAGCGTGAAGAGACCCAGCGGAACTCGGAGACAGCGCCAGGGACCCCCTCCCACCGGGCTCCTGGAGCTGGGACCTGTCCCCTGACCTTCGGGGCGGGGGCACTGGCTGGCGGGTGCGGGTTCCACAAGGTTGTCAAGCACCGGGAGGCCGGCTGCCCCGGGCGCTGCAGGAGTAGAAGGGTCCCATGTCCCCCATCCTGCCTCCCGGCCCCTCATGGCTCCCAGGGGCAGGGTGGAGTGGGCAGCAGCTGCCGGAGGAGGAGTGCCAGTGGGGTCCCAGCACCCACACCCCCTCCCACGGCCCGGGGAGCCCCGAGGGCCTGCACGTTCCCCTAACTCGGAGCTGGCCTCCTTCTCACGGCAGAGGAGCCCCGCCCCTGGGGGGAGCCGGGAGGGCCCAGCCTGCGCTGGCTCATCTCTGAGGGACGGTCCTAGTGCCCAGCTGACCAGCCACCAGGACGTTCCGTGGCTTTAAGCCTAAGCTGTGCAGCTCGCCGGCCCGGCCGTGGGGGAGACGGAGAGGAGGAGCCCGGCTCCTGTGCACGCATGCACGCACGCATGCCCGTGTTGCCGCTGGTCGTGGTCCTCGCTGAAATTGACAGCTTCCTCCTGCTCCCCACCCCCGTGCTGCCCGGCTTGTCTGCGTCCTTCACCTGGGGTGGGGGGGGCGGCCGTTCATTTCTGAGGGGCCTGCGTCCTCCATGGTCCTGCCTCCCGGATCACTGGCTCCTTCTGACAGTGTTCGCTCTCAGACGTGCCTGGGAGGGCCCCCCAGGAGCACCCCAGTCTGCCCTCGGCACCCTGCCCCCTTTCGTGAGCGGTTAGGGTGCGTTCCAGGTGGAAGCACCTGCTTTAGGGAATGGGTGGTCCGCAGCCAGCAGGGGGCGACACGCTCAGCCTTCTGTTTCTAAGACAAGGAACTCTGGAGGGTGTGAGTCTGGGGTTGAGAGTGTGGATGAGAGGTTGAACTTGGGGGTCCGGAGCATGGACCTTCAGAAATGAATGGCTGCCCCCTGGAGGGTCCGTGGGACTGGAAACCACGAAGTTGCCAGGGTGTCAGACTGGAACAACAGAGACACAGGGGCCAGGCGTAGAGACGGCCCGAGGTGCTGGGTGGGGGCAGGCAGCCAGTCCTGCCCGGCACCCGCGGACAGAAGGCCGCCCTGGGCTCTGAGGCCTGGGGGAGGTCACTGTGGGTGGGTCCAGTGCCCTGGACAGGCGGCCTGATGGGCTGGGGCGGGAGCAGGGACACGTGGGACAAGGGAAGGGTGGGTGCTGTTGTGTGTGAGTGGAGGGTGCTCGAACTTGTGGTGTGTGAGTGGAGGAGGGGCAGGGGGTACCTGAGGGAGACCGTGGAGGCTGGGGGTACAAGGACGGAGGAGCACAGGGCCCTCCTGTTCTGACAGGGTGAGCGAGGGGAAGGAGAGGCTGCGTGTGCTCCTGCGTGTGTGCACGCACTTGGGGAGGGTGCGGGCTTCCTGCACAGCTTACTTTTCTGTGGGAGGGGCCTGGCTGCGGAGAGAGGGGGGCGTGGTGTAGCCCCCAGAGGGTGGGACCGCCCCCAGGGCGAGAGCCTCGTGGAGGCTGTTCTGGGAGGGGTGCTGGCCCCCCCCCCCTCCGGGAGGGGCGCTGAGCCTCTGCAGGGCTGGGCGGGCGGGGGGCAGCGAGGGCGTCCAAGCCGGAAGCCCCCGGTCGGGGGTGGGGAGCCCCTGGGTCCCTGCCGTTTGCACGGCGGCACTGTGGCAGGCGAGGGTGGGCCCCGAGAGCCCTGGCACTCAGGGTCCCGGTCTCCCGCAGCCCCTGAGGCTCCGGCGGCTGCTGCGGCCCTTCTTCCTGCTGCAGAACTCCTCCATGATGAAGAAGACGCTCAAGTGCATCCGCTGGTCGCTGCCGGAGATGGCCAGGTGGGCTCTGCTGCGACCCGCTCTGCAGTCGGGGCCCCTGGGCTCCTCCCCTGGGCGGCCGTGGCCGTCAGGCCCTGGGTCCTGGCCTCCCCCCCCCCACTGTGGCCACGCCCCTCTCCCCTGCTCGCCTTCCAGCCCACCCCAGTTGTCCCCTGCCCCCAGTCCCCTCCCCCAGTGGCTCCCAAGGCTGACCTCTGGCCGTCTGGCCTAGGCGGGTGGAAGTGGGCCTTCCCCTCAGAGTCCCTGGGGTCCTTGGACCGCGTGGTCATGTCTCTGGCAAGGACAGAGGCTCGGCGAGGGCGGGACCCCACGGCGGCAGCCTGGGGGGCGGAGGGGGCACCTGCTGCGGGAGCCGGCTGCAGGGGGCCTGCGGGAGGCCGGCCCCTGGGCCCCCCCCCCCCCCCGCCCCGTGTGGCGCGTGGACGTCCGCCCGGCGCTGAGCGCTGTGTCCCCTCCCAGCGTCGCGCTGCTGCTGGCGCTGCACCTGTGCGTCTTCACCATGTTCGGGATGCTGCTGTTCACGGGCGAGAAGGTACCCCCTCCCCCGCCGCCGCCGCCGCGCTCCGGCCGATCGGAGGGCAGGCCCTGGGTGAACCCGCCTCTGGGGGCCCTGCTGGGCAGCCCCGGGGCCAGCAGCTCGCAGCCAGCTGGGGCGAGTGGGGGCCCCCTGCAGTCGGGTGTCCCTCTTCAGATGGCCACCGTGTCCTGCCGCTGCCCTGCCTGGCCCCCGTCTGCCCGGGCCCCTGGGCTCAGGGGGGCTCGGCCTCTCTCTGCCGCCCCCCCACCCTGTCACCCACTGGGCTTTCTCTGCTCCCCTCCTCGGCAGGCCCCTCAGGTTGGCACCAGGGGTGTCCGAGATCGCCCCATTGCCCCGCCCCTCTCGGCCCCTGTCACCCTGCCCAGCGGGCACCTCTCCCCAGGTCCCTCCAGCGTGGGCTTTGCCCTCCCCGCCTGGGTCCCCTCCCTCCCTGCCCCTCTGTCCGGGGACCGTGGCCAGCGCCGGCCAGGGCTGGTGTCCATCAGGTCGTGGTGAGGTTCGGGGGCCGGGGCTGTGCTGCCCGTGAGGGGAGACTGAGGACTGTCCCGTCTCACCCCCGGGTGGGGGGGGCCGGCTGTGTGATCGTGTGTGGTGTGTCTCCAAGTGGGACTGTGTGTGACTGTGTGTGACTGTGTGTGACTGTGTGTGTGTGTGTGCACGCCTGGGCTGAGCGGGGACCAGCTGACAGAACCTCAGTCCCCAGCGGCCCTCCAGGGCCGCCAGCCTGGCTGCCGTGTCACCGAGCCCACGGCGCTGGGGTGGTCTCTGACCTGTGGTCGCTGCTTGTGTCCTGAGGGGCCCGGAGGGGTTGGTCCCTTAGCGGGTTTCCTCTCCTGCCCACGGAGGGGCCCGGGCTGAGGGCGGCTTCTGGTGGGGTGCTGGGGGGCAAGGGGCTACGCATCTTGGTCATGGTGCCAGCCCAGGTCCCCCACTGTCCGAGGTCAGACAGGGTGACACTGGCCCATCTGTGTGGGCTCTGTGTCCCCAGCATCCCATGCCCGATGCAGCCTGGCCCGGAGAGCAGGCCGGGAACTGGGGCTCCCCGAGCCTCGCCCAGGAGGAGAGAGGGGCTGGGGAGCCCCTGGCTGATGGGGACCAGGGCCCTGAGTTCCTGTGAGTCCTGTGAGCCCCGCTCCTCCGCCGACTTGGGGGCCAGCGAGGCCCCTGATGGAGAAAGGGCGGCTGTCCTCCACCCGCGGCAGGCACTGCCCCCACCCGTCTGCAGTGGGGCTCCCAGGAGCCCGGCCCGCTGCCCCTCCCAGTGCACACCTTGCGTGCGTGACGTCGGGCTGAGGGCACCCTGCTGGCCCCTGCCTGAGCCTCCCGGTCCCCAGGCCCTGGCACTGTCCTGGCACTGTCGGCCGGGCCTGCCCACGGCGTCTCCCTGCTGTTCCCAGTGGGCCTGCCCCAGGGGCTGGGGTCCGAACGGGTGGGCGGCTTCCCTGGACGCTGCCTCTCAAGTTCGGTCCAGTCCAGCCTTGCGCTCGGGGCCTGCAGGGAAACGAGGGCAGATGCAGGACGGCGGCTGAGCCCAGGGCAGGGGTGGGGGTGGTCCCGCCGGGTGGGGTGTAGGTGGGCGTGGGTCCTCAGCGCTGCCATGTCCACTCTCAGCAGGATGACAGGCAGGACCGGGAGAGGCTGACCTACTTCCGCAACCTGCCGGAGGCCCTGACTTCGCTCCTGGTGCTGCTGACCACTGCCAACAACCCCGACGGTGTGTGTGTGTGCGTGTGTGCGTGTGCGTGCGTGTGCGAGTGCATGCATGTGTGAGTGGCGGGGCCGGGCCGCTGGGTGTGGGGGGTGTGAGCCCAGAGGTGGGAAGGGGAGGCTTGGCTGCTGCCCAGCGGAGAGCCCACCAGGGGGCGCCTGTGGACGGCCTTGCATGCTCTCCCTCCTGCCCTTCCTTTCCTTTCTCATTTTTGTTCTTTTCCCTTTTTCCTCCGTTTCTTCTTCCCTTTCTCTCCTGACTCCTCAGAAGCTAAAAATGAATGGTGTTCATTATGTGTTGGCAGACGGCAGTGTGTTCGGGGGTCCCCCCACCCCCACCCAGCAGTGTGCGGGTCTCCGGCAGCTGAGGTGCTGCCCTGGGGCTGCCGAGGGGGCCCCTATCTGCTCGTGCCGGAGGTGTGGCCAGGATGGGGCACTGGAATCCCCAAAGGCTTGCCTGTGGCCTGCCGCCTGGGCTGGGCTTTTTTATCTCGGGCTCAGGGATGGTCACCGACCCTGGAGACCTTCCCAGGAGGGCAGCCCCTGGCTGCTGTACCCGGAGGGGGGCAGCGGACCCCTGAGCACTGCTCCCTTGTGCCCCAAGAGTCCCCATGCATCGCCCACAGGAGAGCTGAGCTTGCAGTCTGTGGAGAGGGAGTGGTCTCAGGGCCGAGTCCAGCTCTGTACCGGGGATAAGTGTCCTCGAAAGGTAGTGAGCTCCCCGTCAACAGGGGCGTGTAAGCCGAGGCGTGAGGACTGGGGTTGGGCCCAGAGGCCTTCTGGCTCTCCCACGCAGGCCTGGTCTAGTTAGAAGGCTGAGGTGGGGAGCATGTTTCAGGTCCCCCTATTTCCTTCTCAGTGATGGTTCCCGCGTACTCCAAGAACCGGGCCTACGCCATCTTCTTCATAGCCTTCACCCTGATCGGTGAGTCCAGGTGGGTCTGGGGGCGGCACCAGAGTAAGGGTCTGTCCCCTGTGACAGGGTCCCGAGTGCTGTCTGACCCTGTGACCTCGCCTCACTTTGGTCCCTTGACCCTGTGACCTCGCCTCACATTGACCCCCTGACCCTGTGACCTGGCCTCACATCGGCCCCCGACCCCGTGACCTGGCCTCACATTGATCCCCTGACCCTGTGACCTCACCTCACACTGACCCCCTGACCCTGTGACCTCACCTTATATTGACCCCCTGACCCTGTGACCTTGCCTCACATTGACCCCTGACCCTGTGACCTGGCCTCACTTTGGCCCCCATCCCCGTGACTCCCCCTCCATGTGGCCCACTCCACGGTTTGCAGCCTGTGACCACTGATGACCCGTGTCCTCAGCGCCCGTGGCTGGGCGGGCCAGGGCACTGGCTTTGTGTGGACTGGGACAGGGAGGCCGGGCGAGAGATGTGTCCAGGCCACGCTCCCTGCCCCGTGGTCATCCGGGTCCTTTTGGCCGGCGTCCACGGGGCTTGCTCTGTGGCCTCTGCACCTCTGGGCACCGCCCTCACCCCGGGCCCCTAAAGCTGCTGCCCCCAACGACCGGGGCATTTTCCTCCTGAAGGGAGCTTGTTTCTGATGAACCTGCTGACGGCCATCATCTACAACCAGTTCCGGGGCTACCTGCTGGTGAGCCGCGCCGCTGTCCCTGGGTGCCGGGCGGGGTGCCCGGGGTGTAGGGCCAGAGGGCCTGGCCAGTCCTGGGTGGGGGCAGGGTGGGGTCCCCGTGGTCGCTGCACTGCCCTCTGGCTCCCTCTGGTGGAGTAGCTGGGGAGCTGTGCCCACCCTGCTCCCTCCTGGTCCCCACCTGTGCCCCCTGGGGTTCCCTCCCTTGCCCACCTTCCTCTAAGGGACACTGCAGGGAGATTGCAGCTCCCAGGGCCCCAGACCCCGAACTCTCAGTGGGAGAGCCAGGGGCCCCCCAGTGCACGGAGAGGAGCCCCTATCCACCCCTGTCCCGACACAGCAGCTGGCGGCCTTGCCCCCTTCTCGGTGACTGTCCCCTGGTGCCTGCCGAGTGAGGGGCTGTCCCCGGCTGCGGGTGGGCAGGGCGCCCTCGGAGGCTGCCGGGGCCCAGGGGCCGGCTGCCCCGGGCGGGTGGGGCGGGCCCCTTACGGGCCTCTTCCCTGCAGAAATCTTTCCAGGCCTCGCTGTTCCGGCGACGGCTGGGCACCCGGGCCGCCTACGAGGTCCTCTCCTCAACGTCAGGGGGGTGAGTGCGTGCGGGGCTCCGGGCCCCCTTCCCTGGGGCCGTGGGGCCGCTGCTGGGGGCAGCAGTGCCCGCCGGGTGCTTCCTCGGCTCCGCCCGGCCGCAGCCCCCAGGAACCCCGTAGTGCCTGCGTCTATGCTCGTGACCCTCTGAGACCCCGGGCTGCGGGGGCCCAGCGGCTGTGCCTGCTCCCCCACCAGTGCCCTGTGCCCTGAGTGGGTGTCGGGAACAGAGGGACCTGGGCCATGTCCTCACTGTGCCCCTGGTTCGGAGGCCGTGTCAGCCCGGAAGGCCCCAGTCCGGGCGGCTTGTGAGCGCCCTGCCTCCCAGCCTCCTCGCTGAGGCGGCAGACAGTCCCGGGGTTCAGATGCTGGGAGGGCTGTCACCTGCTTGTCATCGCCCGGGGCCGTGCAGCGCACCGTGGGCGGGAGGTGGGGAGGCCCCGGGCACCGAGCCCGTGGGCTCACGGGGGTGTGGGTGCTTCTCCCCCCAGAGCCGGGGTGAGGGCGCAGGACCTGCTGCAGGTGCTCCGGAGAGTCCAGGTGGACGGCACCCGGAAGCAAGTCGTCATGGAGGTGCTGCCCCTGCCCTCCCTGACCCCGCTGCCCTCCCTGACCCCGCTGCCCTCCCCGGCCCCATTGCCCTCCCTGGCCTGTGCTTCTGGGCCCCTCCCTGTGGTCGTGGGGGCCTGTAGTCCCCTTTCCAGGGGTGTCATTTTGGGGAAGCTGGGGCGGGGCCAGGCCAGGTGGGGCCCAGGGCGCTGCTCCCCACCCTCGGCCCCCCTGCCCCCGGCCCGGCCAGCCCGGCTGACCAGTGCCCCCTGCTTTGCAGAGGGTGCGCTCCCACGGCAGTGGCCTGCTGTCCGCCGACGAGTTCCAGAAACTCTTCAACGAGTTTGACAAGAGGGTGACCAAAGAGGTAACCGGGGCGGGCAAGAGCCCCTCCAGGGCTGGGGCCAGGGCCCCCTGGGGCGAGGGGGGGTTTGCAGTGTCCGGGGGGTGACCACCCGGCTGACTCTGTGACCAGCGCCTGCACAGGCCAGCCCGGGGGCCCTGGCCCCAGGGTGGTAACTGGGGACGGAGACGGGCAGCAGGTGGCAGCTGGGGTTCGACCTCATGCCGCCTCCAGAAGAGCCTTCTGCACGGGTTTCTCGTCTCCGAGACAGAGCTAGCCCCATCCCCGTGTCCTCCCCGGGAGGGTCTCGGTCTGTCTGAACCCCGGTCTCTCGTCCCGACGCTGGTCTGTGGTCACCAGGGGGCCTCGCCCTCCAGGTCAGCACCGTGTCCGGATGCCCCGCTGCCTGCGTGTTAGGTGGCGGGTCCCCGGGGTGCATGGAGGTGCTGGGGGACCGCCGAGGTGTCCCCAGGCAGTGTGGGGGTGGGGGTGGGTGCTCAGCAGCAGCTGGAGTCTGACATCTGTTGGCTGGACACCACACAGCCTGTGTCATCGGCTCTGCCGCCCTGGCCTGGCTGCAGCCCAGGCGCTTCGACACCAGGGCCTGCTGCCTCCCGGCCCTGGGGGCTGGGGGCTGGAGAGGCCGCTGCGCCCCAAGGCCTCCCTCGTGGGTGTGCAGATAGCCAGGCCCCCGCTGCCCCGTGTCCCCACATGGCCGTGTCTCCATGCGTGTCTGTGTCCTGACCCATCTTCTCATGAGGACACCAGTCACATTGCAGCCTTTTACCCGACACCTCCATGAACTCCCTGTCTCTGAACACAGGCACGTGCTGAGCTCCTGGGGGGCAGGGCCTGAGCAGAGGGGTTTGGGGGACACGGCCCGCCCACCCCCCAGTGGTCAACGCTTCAGTGCACACGACCGCCTCTGCGGCCCCGGCTCCTGTCAGGGTTTCCCTGGGTTCCCTGAACCCTGTCCAGGTCACAGGTCGCCTGAGCCAGGCCCTGCTTGGCCGTGGTCACGTGGGGTGTCCCTTCTCGGCAGCGTGGTTCCTCGGGGACCCCAGCTCTCCGCGGTGCCCCGGGTCTCGGGTCCAGGGCTGTGACTCGACGTGGGAGCTTGGGTCCGGAAGTCTGGGGGGCCGTGTTCATGGCGGGGGGAGGTGGCTGTCGGCCAGTGGCTGGGGCCGCCGACCACCGCGTGCCCCCCGTGGAGACCCCCACGGTCCCACTGGGGAAGCCCGACCTCGGGCTCACCCCCAGGCCGGAGTGGGAGGGGCCAGGGGCTTGGGGGCCGAGAGGCAGGAGGTTGAGAAGCAGCGCAGGCGTGGGATTCCGTCTGTGCAGCCCGGCTGTCCGTGTGTCCCCGAGCCCTGGGAGACGCTTCTCCCCAACACCCGCGCGGGGAGACACGACGTCCCCTGTGCACGTCCTCTCTCTCGCTGGCGGGGTCCTCCAGGGCCCCCGCGTTCCTGGGGGAGACATGTTCTCCCCCTGCCTCCCTGATGCGGCGGCCTCAGGCCACGGGGGGCTCGTGGGCCCGGAGTCCCGTGGCTGCCGTGAGGAGCGCCGAGTGTCGAATCCGACCGGGTGTGCATGAAATGTCCCCGTGCGCCAGAGGCCCTTGTGGGACCGCCTGCATGGGCACGGGCACCCCTGCCCACCCAGGGGCCCCGTGGGGTGTCCCCTGCTCGCCGCCCCGTGCCCTCACGCCGTGGTTTCCGCCGGGTCGCCCTCTGTGGCTCTCCGCTCCTGCCCGTCCAGTCTGCGCCCGTCTGTGCCGTGCTGAGCGCTTACAGCTGCCGGCGTGGGAGGCACGGTGCTTTCCACCCAGCCCTTCCCACGCTGCGGTCCGTGCTCGGCAGGCCCTGGGGATCCCCGACGCGAGGGTGGGGGCCTCGGGGGGCTGTGGAGGGCGCAGGGGGCCGCCGGCGGCCCTGGTCTCTGAGCCCGTGTCCCCTGCAGCACCCGCCGCCGCCCGAGTACCGGTCCCCGTTTCTGCAGACCGCGCAGTTCCTCTTCGGCCACCGCTACTTCGACTACCTGGGGAACCTCATCGTCCTCATGAACCTCGTGTCCATCTGCGTGAGTGTGGGCGTGTCCCGGGGGGGCAGCCGGGCGGGGGGGGGGGTGTGTCCCTCCCGCCCTTCCTCCCTCCCGCCTGTCCGCGGCCGGCCGGGCTGGCGAGCCCCTGTCTCTCCGGCTCCACAGGTGTTCCTGGCGATAGACGCCGACATCCTGCCCCGGGACCGGGACGACTTCATCCTGGGGGTGAGTGCAGATGCCGCGCGACTGGCCTCTGCTGGGGTGACGGGGCGGGGAGGGGGGGCGAGGGGCGAGGGGCTGCTGGGCGGCCGGCCATTCTAGCCCCGGCGACTGGTTCTGTCACAGGGTCACCGGCAGCGGGGGTGGGAGGCTGTGGGAGGGGAGGCCGGGGAGGCCAGCGAGGCTGGTGCACACAGGGAGCCAGCACAGCGGCCTGGTGAATGCCGCATAGCCCTTAGTGGGGTGGACGGCGGAGGCAGGGTTGTGAGCAGGGAGTGCTGGTGGGAGGGGGTCAGCGAGAGTTCCAGAGCCCAAGTGGCCGGTGGGTGAGGGCGGGGCGTCTGGCACCCCCGGGGCCGAGTGCTGAGACCCCCCCTCCCTCCCCCGGCTCCTCTCAGATCTTCAACTGCGTCTTCGTCCTGTACTACCTGGCGGAGATGCTGCTCAAGGTGTTCGCGCTGGGCCTGCTGGGCTACCTGTCCTACCCCAGCAACGCCTTCGACGGGCTCCTCACTGTCGTCCTGCTGGTGAGGCCTGGGGTGGCCGCCGCCGCCTCTCCGGGGGGGGGCGGCAGGGGGTTGCCGGGGAGGATGGCATGGCGGTCCAGGTCAGGCCGCTCGAGGGCTGGAGGGCCGCAGGAACAGGGCTCCTGCCTGTGGTGACGGAGGGGCCGGCACTCCCCAGCCAGCCACTGGGCAGGCGGCCGACAGGCCCCGGGAGTTTGTGTAGCACTGCGTGCCGACCCCCGAGGGGGCCAGACGGAACCCGCTGCCCTCGCCGGCCACCCCAGCTCTGGGTGCAGCCCGGGGCATCACCCAGGACAGTGGGACCTGAGTGTGGGCAGAGGGAGGGTAGGAGGGGGCCGGGGCGTGTCCCGTCTCCTTCCCCAGGCAGTGGTGGGGCGAGGGGTCGCACGCTGTATGTGTCAGCGGCGGTGTTGGGGTGACACGTATCGTGTTTCACGGAGGGAGGCCGGGGGGCCCTCGGGACAGCAGCGAGGACCGCCTGAGACGGGCCTCCCAGCCCGTCCTGGACCGAGTGGCTGCTCCCTCACCCGCCCATGGCGAGGGGGGGCCCGGACTGCTCCTGAGACCAGGGTGTTGCACCAGCTCCGGGAAGTCCCAGCGTTGGGAACTGACCTGTAGGGACGAGGACCGAGCTCCGGTGGCTCCCGGTCACTGCGAGTTACGGTTCGTCTGAGGCCGCCCAGAGCGGCGAGCGCTGCTGTGGTGACACCCCCTCCTCTTCTGCCACGGCAGGTGTTGGAGATCTCGACTCTGGCCGTGTACGGGTTCCCGCACCAGGGCTGGTAGGTGCCCGGGGGACCTAGGGAGGCTATGGTGCCCCGGGGAAGGGTGTCCCGCCGCCCGGCCGGGTCTGCGCGCTCAGGCCGCCAGGACTGGAGGGCAAAAAGCCCTGTCTTCAGGGTGGTGGGCGGTCGGGGCTCTGCCCCCACCCAGAGCTCCTCCAGCTTCCCCAGACTCGCCGTCAGAGCCCCGTCCCCAGAGCGGTGGCAGGAAGCCGTCAGGGCACGGCACCCCCAGACGCCGAGGGCCCAGCCACAGTGCCGGGGGTCAGCGTGCGGGCCAGACGCCCGGCTCAGGGCTGGCCCACCGTGGGCTCTGCAGGGGGCTGCAGCCCCTCTCCGGCCTGGAGGTCCTGTGACCTTGGGCCTGGGCGTCGGCGTCCCTCCCTGTGAGACGGCGGGGACGGGCCCAGGGGTCACTATGCCCCCTCTGCTGTTCTGGCCCCAGCGCCCCAGGTTCTGGCCCCACAGAGGGATGGATGCTGGGGTCCCAGGGCACCTCTGGCGGCCGCCGGGTCGTGCTGCCCAGAGTATAGCTGCCCCGGGAAGCTCATGCCAGCCTCGGCCCTCAGCGGCCCGGCCTGCGGGTCCCCGTGGGGCTCAGTGGTGGGGGCCAGTCGGAGTGGGCCCCAGAGCCTCCTGCTGTTGGAGCTGTTCCGAGGGAACCGCCGGGAGGGGTTTTTCTCGGGGAGACGGGCGGGGCTGGCGCCGCCTCAGTGGCCGCCGGTCTTCTGCAGGGACGGCTCTCCTGGGCGTGCCGCGCTCTGTCGTCTGAGAATTCCGGGGCTGCCGTTCTGGGGGGTGGGGTTACCCTCAGACAGGAGTGGCAGTGTGGTGAGGCCACGGGGGGATGGAAGGGGCGGCTGGGACCAGTTTAGAGAGCGGGGGCGGGGGATGGGGCAGGGGATGGGCTCAGAGGAAAAGGGGTCAGGGGCCCAGTCTCCCTGTCCTGCTGGGACTCGGGCTGGGGCGTCCTGTGTCTGCACCCTCAGCGGTGCTGGGTACAACGGAGGGCGGTGAGTCCTGATGCACCGGGCCGGGCCGGGCCGTGGTGGCAGGAGCCCTGAGCACGGTGGCCCGGGGCGGCGGGTGAGGCCTTCAGGCTCTGCCGGTGTCCCGAGGAGGGTTTCTGGCCGGCGTGGGCTCTGGGGCAGGTTCCCGTGGCCCCTCGCGCTCTCTGCGTGTCTGTCCTTCTCGAGTGCGTCCTGCCTCCTCGTGGTGGGCGCCCGGGCCCCTGCCGACCCCTCCCCGCGCGCCTCCGCAGGAAGCCGGAGATGAAGGGCCTGCTGTCGCTGTGGGACATGGTCCGCCTGGCCAACATGCTCATCGTGTTCCGGTTCCTGCGCATCATCCCCAGCATGAAGGTGCGCGGCCCGCGGCGCTCGGGCCTGGGCGCTGGGGCGGGGTGGGGGCTGGACCTGGGTGGGGGCTGGGCCTGGGCAGGGGCTGGGCCTCGGCATGGCCCCCTAGTGGCTCCTGGCCACGAGGGGCGAAGGTGGGGCTGAGCGCGGGGCTCACTTGGGGCCCCCGGAGCAGGAAGGGGGCTGGTGACCACCTGCGAGCCTCGGTATCTCTTCCTGTGCCTGTTGACTCTGCCCTTGATGTCACGGGGGGGTGGAGGGGTCCCTGCTCCATCCGTTTCCCCAAGAAGTTTTGGGGAGGGACGGTGCTGAGGACACAGGCCCCCTTCTGAGTGCCTGGGTCCTCCCCCGTGCACACCTGTGCTTCCCACTGAGCAGCCGTCTGTCCCATACGGGTCCCCTGGGGCCCAGCGGCATTACCGTCTGAGGACCACTCAGGGGCCTGGGTGCCAGTGGCGGGCTGTGGCTGCACTGAAACCTCGGTGTGCTACACACACACACACACACACGTGATCATACATGTGCACCAGAACACACCTGGGCACACGGGAGTCACATGTACGATTGCAACCCATACAACCACATGTAACCACACATAATCTCTCACACACATTTGGAACCACACTCCTATGTACACATATGTAGTGGCACGGTCATGCACACGATCGTACATATCACAGTTACACGTGTGCTCACTGCTAGCAGTGCATGTCCACACAACGGACACAACCACACATAATGCAGTCACACCCATGTATATAGCACGCATACACCTGCTACACGCAAATCACACACATGTACACACATGCACACACAGTCACATGCACACACACAGGTTTCCGCCCGCCGGTCCCCAGCGTTGAGATGTGTGCATGTGTCAGGTGGGGTGAGTGGCCTCAGGCTGCGTGTGGGGGCAGCCCTGTGCCCGGGGCCCCTGGCTGGGTCCTGAGGCCCCTTCCTCAGACGCGGTCACCCCAGACCCGCAGCGCTGACCCGGCCTCTGAGGGCTGGCGGGCAATGCGCTCCGTGCTGCCCGCGGGGCTTGGCTGCAGGGGCGCGGAGCCCAGACACCCACCTGAGGCCAGGTGGGCGGGTGTGTGCACTCTTGGGTGTGTAGGGGTGGCTGTGGGGTGTGAGCACAGGTGTGTGGTTGGTGGTGGTTCGCCTGCCTCCTGGGGGGGCGTGAGTAGGGCTGGCACCACCTCCGTGGGGACCAGGGGGAACCGGGCTCCGCTCCCTCCTGTCCCCAGCTGATGGCCGTGGTGGCCAGCACCATCCTGGACCTGATCAGGAACATGCGGGCTTTCGGCGGGATCCTGGTGGTGAGTCAGGCGCCCATGCGGGCCGCAGTGGGAGCCCCCCGTGGGGGCCGGGCTCTGAGGGGCCTCGTGGCCAGCGCTGGGCTGGCTGCTGGCTGCTGGGCGGGGGAGGGCCCCTGTGAGGGCAGTGGCCGGTGCAGGCGAGGGAAGCACGGGGCCAGGGCAGGAGCCAGAGCACCCCCAAGTGCCAGAGACCCTCCCGGTCACTGTCAACCCCTCCTGTCCTTCATCCGGGTCAGAGAACCCACAGACTACTGAGGCAAGGATGGGTAAGGGGCCTCAGGGGCTCCAGGTGAGGTCTTGGTTGGCTCTCCTCTTCCCGGGGGATTTCCGGAATTCACAGGAAGGCGATGCCACCCACCCCTGCCCCAGGGTCAACCTTCCCCAGCTGCTGGCACCTCTGCCGTGGCCCGGCCTGGTGGGCAGCTGTGAGCGGGTGGGGCCCGGTGCTGGCCCAGGCCCAGAGCCGGTGGACAGGAGCCTCGGCGACGAGGCAATGAGCTGGAGAGCCCGGCTGCATGGACGCGGCTGCTGGTGGCCCTTCTGCTCTTTATTCTGAGTGGCATGTGGGGGCTGGGGAGCCTCCTGGGTGGGGGGAGCCCCAGGCGCCCCGGCTCCTGCTCGTCGCAGGAAGCTGGGAGTGGGGTCTCGCATCAGACATGGTCCCCTTCCCCAGACAGACCCCCGTTTGTGTGTTGGAGGAAACAGGCCCACAAAGGGTTGGGTTACCCCCTTTCTCTCTCACACGTTAGGGACGGTCAGGGACAGCAGCGGCCCCGCCCTGAGGCTGCTGGGGGTGCTCCCGGGTTGGGGGGGCTTCTCCAGGACAGGCCTGGCCGTCCCCATGCTGCCCCGGGTCCAGCTTCTGGCCCTGTGGTCAGTGGCGTCCTCCTCACCCCCTCCCTGCCCACCCGTCCGGGGGAAGGGCAGGCGGCCTCGGCTTCCCGGCCTTCCCTCAGGCCCAGGCAGTCTTTGGGGCACCCCCGGCGGTGGCTCCCCTGCCCCCCTCCAGCTGTCCTGTGCCCCGGGAGCAGGGTGGTGTTCAGGAGCAGGGTGGTTTTCAGGAGTGGGTGCCTGGGAGTGGGACCTCAGTGTTGGGGGCTGTGGCCGGGCTGGGAACCCCAAAGGCCAGCCAGGCTCTGTGGTCTGTCCATGGTCCGTCCGTGGTCCGTCCGTGGTCCATCTGTGGTCCGTCTGTGGGTCATCTGTGGTCTGTCCGTGTTCTGTCGGTGATCCACCTGTGGTCTGTGATCCGCCTGTGGCCCGTCTGTGGGTCATCCGTGGTCTGTCCGTGGTCCATCTGTGGTCTGTCTGTGGGTCATCCGTGGTCTGTCCGTGGTCCATCTGTGGTCTGTCTGTGGGTCATCCGTGGTCTTTCTGTGGTCCGTCCATGGTCTGTCTGTGGGCCGCCCATGGGCCGTGCTGACCAGCGGCCCCACCTCCGCAGGTAGTGTACTATGTCTTCGCCATCATCGGCCTTAACCTGTTCCGGGGCGTCATTGTGGCTCCTCCCGGGAACGGCAGGTGAGGTGGGGCCTGCGGGGGCTGAAGGAGCGCGGGGGGGCTGTGTGGGTCAGCTTCCCAGGAGGGGCTCCCTGTTCCTCCCTTTCTTCCTGCTTCCCCCTCGCTGCCCGCCCCTCCTGCTCCCTCACGCGCGGCCCAGAGTCCCAGTGTCCTGGGGTCTGCCCAGAGCAGCCCCGCCCCCTCGTGGGACCGGGGGCCCTGAGCTCACAGAGGGGTGTGCAGCAAGGAGCGGCTGGGGCTGCAAGAAGGTCCCCGCTGGCCGCCCCTGTGCCCCCGGCTCTTGCCCCCACCCCACCGCCCTCACGGCACCTTCAGAGGTCGGGGCGCTTCTCCTTCCATTTCTTGGGGGCCCAGGGAGGGTTCCACTCATGTGGGGCTGAGCTGGTGTGGGGCGTGCCCGGTGCCCCGGGTGCGCATCCCTGCCCTGACCCGCCGCCCTGCCCCCAGCCTGGCCCCCGACAATGGCTCCGCGCCCTGCGGCAGCTACGAGCAGCTGGAGTACTGGGCCAACAACTTTGACGACTTTGCGGTGAGCCCCTGCCCCTGCGCCCGGGACCCCGGGACCCCGGGACCCCCGCCCCCGCAGCCGCCCGGACGGTGTCTGCCGCCCGCAGGCCGCGCTGGTCACGCTGTGGAACGTGATGGTGGTGAACAACTGGCAGGTGTTCCTGGATGCCTACCAACGCCTCTCGGGCCCGTGAGTGCCCTGCCCCTGCCGCTGGGCCTTGCCCTCGGGGGTGTGGGGGGGGCGGAGGCCCTGGGGACTCCACAGGGTGGTGGTAGGGGTGGGGGGTGGGCGGGGAGAGGGGGGCTGGTGCCCCGGGCACCTCCCTGCCTGTTTCTAGGGGTCCATGGGGTCAGCTCTGGGGTGGGAACAACATTTGGGGTTACCAGGTGGGGCGCAGTAGGACCGGTCGAGGGCTCGCCCTGCGTTCCCTGCATGGCCTCGTGGGCTCACGGTGGGCCCTGG
Source organism: Phyllostomus discolor (assembly GCF_004126475.2). Classification (NCBI taxonomy): domain Eukaryota; kingdom Metazoa; phylum Chordata; class Mammalia; order Chiroptera; family Phyllostomidae; genus Phyllostomus; species Phyllostomus discolor. The sequence goes on from NC_040908.2 coordinate 167,899,976, forward strand.
GCGGGACCCCCCTCTGCTGTGCAGGTGGTCGAAGATCTACTTTGTGCTGTGGTGGCTGCTGTCGTCCGTCATCTGGGTCAACCTGTTCCTGGCTCTGATTCTAGAGGTACAGGGCCCCGCCCATCTGCCGGGCTCGGCGGCCCTGAGCTCGGGCTCTGTCCTTCCCTGGGGCTCGGCGCAGCTCACCTGCCGCTGGGAGAGGCTGGCAGTGCCCCGACCTTTGACCTGTGGGTGTTGCCGGGCCTGGAGAGCTGGGGGCCGTTGGAGAGCAGCCTGGGCCCTGGATGCGCTGTCCCTCTCCTGCACTGGACTCTGGACGGTGGGCGGGGCGAACTGGGTCCCTGCAGGGCCCACACCCACCGGCCCCCTGCCACCCTGCCCGCTTCCAGAACTTCCTTCACAAGTGGGACCGCCGAGGTCACCTGCACTCCCTTTCTGGGGACCTGGAAGCCAGCTATGAGACCAACGCGGTGGATCTCTTGTTCAGGTGTGTGCATGGGAGGGGCTTCTGCTTGCCCCTGGGGGAGGCGGGAGGGGGACGCTCCAGGCGGCTTCCGTGACAGCGACCCTCCCAGCTGCCCCGCCTCCCGGCCTCCCTCAGGGCTGGGGTCGGTCGGGTCCGCTGCGGCCTCTGCTCCCGCCTCCCCAGCCATGAACTCCGTCCTGGGCCCCGGTCGAGCGTTTTCAAGGGAGCCCCCTCCAGAGTCTGCCAGCCTCCAGGTGGTTCTGCTGCGGATGGGGGCAGGCGGCCCGAGGAAGCCCCCCCTGTCTCTCTCTGTGGTTGCTCGGCGCCTCCCCCAGCACAGAAAGGTGGTGGCCGCCCCGAGACAGCCCGGCTCTGGGTCTCGGGTCTCCCTCGTGGGCGTGGGTGGCCTCGTCAGAGCTGTTCTCAGTTCTCGGTGCAGCGCTGCCGGCAGCGTATGCCCCGCCCACATCCGGGTCCAGCGCCAGCAGCAGCGCACGCCCCGCCCACATCCGGGCTTCTGGGGGCGCCGTGCAAACCCCCACCCCCAGGATGTGCCCGAGTCCCGGCCCCCAGCCCTTGCCACGGTCCCTGTGCACGTGTCCCCGAGGCCCTCCCACGTGGCGAGCGGGGACAGGGCGTCCCGCAGGCTCTGCGCACGCGCGCTCCCCGGAGCCCAGAGCCCCCGCACACCTTCTCGCCGGCTCCGCAGGGAGGTCCTGGAGGAGCCCACGGAGGAGGAGCTGATGGAGAAGCTGAAGCACCACCCCCACCTGCAGCTGTGCAGGTGACGTCTGTTCGGCGCGCCTTCCCGACGGGGCGGCGATGGCGGAGCGGCCTGGGGACCGACGCCCGGCCCGGGGAGAGGCGGGCCGTGGCCGAAGGAGAGACCGGCCCTGGGACAAGCCCCTCCGCCCACCTGAGGCCGAGACAGCCGACGGCGAAGGCCCGGCGGCGCGGCCCAGGGGAGCGGCCGGCAGCTTCTGTCCGCAGTGGCCGGTGCTGCGGGCAGCGCCCACTCACGCCGCTTCCGCACTGAGCCGCCGTCACGCGTCTGAACGCAGAGAGGGGGTGACGCCTCCGGGGCCTTCGAGCTGGCCCCCCCTTGCGCCCCCCAGTGACCATGGTGCCTTCGCTGCTGGTGGCCCTCAGGGACCCGGGCCTCGAGGGAGGGGCCCGCTCAGGCCGCCGGCAGCTCTCCCCGGCCGTCGTGCTGGGGGTCCCGGTGGTTTCACGTGAGGCGAACCCCGACTGCTGAGTGTCGCACGGCCCGGCCCGTGCGAACGTGACCGGGCGTGCCTCCTTCGGGGTCAGAGCGCCACCACCAGGGCGCCTGGACGAGAAGGAGCCCGTCGCCCCTACCTCAGCGCAGCTGCAGCCGTGGGCAGACGTCTCCTGCGTGGGCTGCCGGGGAGGGTGGCTGGGGGTGGCCGCGCAGGGTGTGCGCCGGCTTGGGGCGTTCTGCTGCTCATTTACATAAAGACTCGGATGAAGCCCGTGGCGGCCCCGTTGTGTGTCCTTGGGGTGCGTGGTGGCAGAGGGGGCCGGGGTGGGGGCGGTGAGCAGTGCGTGGCAGGCCACCCTGCCACCAGTCGGATGACAGGAGGTTTTCCCGGGGGGCACGGGAGGCGGGGGGGGGGCGATGATGGCCCCCGGAGGTCTCTGCTGGGCCCTGGGTCTCCGTGGGGAGTCCTGCTGCACCGGGTGGGTGACGTGTGCGTGGGAGCTGCGGGTGTGCGGTGCGGGCGGGTGTGCCCCCACCCGGGAACGGCTGCTGCCTTGTCTGTCGGGGGAACGTTTTGGTGAGAAAGTAACTTCTGGGGTGTCCCGAGCCCCTGTGCCCCGGGGGTCCGTAAACCCTGCTGGTGACGTGTTCCGTACCTACGCCCACGGTGGTTTCCCGTCCTGGGGTTCACCTGAAGCCCTGGGGTTTGGGGAGCCTTTGGGGGTTGGGAGGACACCCCCGACCCGCCTCCTCCGCAGGCTGCCTTTCCGAAGGGCAAGTTCAGGGTGTCGGGCTGGGGAGGATGCTGCAGAGCAGTGGGTTAGATGGCCACGCCCACCTGGCCTTGCGGGGCAAGGGGTTAGCGCCATCTGGTGGCCAGCTAGGGTTCCATCGACCTTGCTGGAGTGCAGGCTGCCTCATGGCACCTGGGTCGGCCTCAGGGCCTGGGCTGCGGGCGGCCTGCCCTCGGAGAGCCTGGACCCGGCGGGCGCACACCCGCGGGACGTCCCGTGCATGTGCCCGCCCCGGCACCGTCGGTCCACCCGCCCCGTGCGTGGCTCACGTGCAGAGAAGCCTCCCTCGGGCTTTCTGTCACGAAGCCGCTGGGCCACCCGTGCTGGGCTTGGGACGTGCTGACCCCCAGGTCCCTGCCCTCGGGATGGGCAGCTGAAGCTGGAGGGGTCCCTCTGGTGCCTGGTGACCCTGAGCGGGGCTCTTGAGGGTGCTCTGGGGGTTCGCTCTGTCAGCCCCGACAGCCTTTGTTCCAATGAGAACCGTGGCTGAACGGAGCCTGGTGCAGCCGCCGGTGCAGGGGCTGGGGCCGCCGGGGTGGCCCTGTCTGCAGTGCCCCCTGCCCCACCCAGTGCTCTGCTGCCCTGGGGCCACCACGCTGCCCAGGGCCAGAGGCACTGAGGGGAGCACTTGCTCTCATCCCAGCCCGCGGGGCTCCGGGGGTCCCCTGTGGCTTCCGTGGCCGCAGTGGCTGTGGCCAGGCATCAGGGCTGGGCCCCAGCACAGCCACCCGGTACAGCAATGCGGTCAGGGACACCCGGGCCTGGCCGCTGCCCTGGTGGAGGGGGGTCCCTGTGGCGTGAGGTGTGAGGGGCAGACGGGAAAACAGACGGCAGAGAAGAGAAAATGCCGATAAGCACAACACACTCACCATACACCGTGGGCAGGCCAGCCCCAGCCTGGGCAAACGTGTCTGTTGCAGTGTGGCGGACTACAGACCAGTCTGGGCCGTGTAAAGAGCTCCCACAAACCAGCGAGAAAAAGACGAATGGGAGGAAAAAATGGGCCTCACGTAGCTCTTCAGAGAGAAGGCAAGAGTCCCGTGGCTGCATGAGATGTTGCTCCCCCTACGCAGCGACGTCCTCAGCGACGTGCACAGTGAGACGCGGAGTGATACGTCCCACTGCGTCGGGAGGGGCGGAATCCAGCGAGTCGGACCCCTCGCATGGGCGGGACTCTGCAGGGAGCTCGGGGAGTGGTAGGCGGACTCGACCTCTCGGGAAAAGAGAGTGGCACCGTGCAGGGCAGCTGCTGGGATGGATGCCCCTTACTCTGCTGCGTGCACACGGGGCAGAGACCCCGGTGCGTGTGTGCCGGGCGGTGGGACGTTCACAGGGCCGTGTGAGCGCCAGCAGAGGGCTGGGCACGACCCCTATGTCCCTGACAGGGCGCACGCCTGCCGCGGCGCACCCACGCAACGGGATAACTACATGGCACCCAACACGGGTGAACTCCAGCCTCTGGGAGCTGCGTGAGGGGATCCTAGAAATGCCACGTTGAGGGAGCAAAGCCAGTTCCGGGAGATTCCACACTGCAAAGCAGCGTTCCTGTAAAATTCAAAACCTGGATTGAGCGTGGGCTGTGAACCAAAGTGTCGCAGGTTCAATTCCCAGTCAGGGCACATGCCTGGGTTGCAGGCCACGGCCCCCAGCAACCGCACATTGATGTCTCTCTCTCTCTTTCTCCTTTCCTTCCCTCTCTAAAAGTAAATAAATAAAATCTTAAAAAAACAACTCTTCACTCAAAATACATTGTGGTTAAAAAAAATAAAAATAAAATTCCAAACCAACGTCAGACAATCTACCACATGGGCTTGCACACAGGCAGTAGGCGAGAGCCTGTTGTCCTATAGCAGGGCCACGTCTCAGGAGACGGGGACAATGTGTGGAGGACCCGTGGGTGAGGTGGACCCATGGGTGAGGCGGAGTGTGCACGTTCAGGGTGACGTGCTCACTCTCGGCTGTGTAGGGCTCATGGTCCCTGTATTAGGGACTTCACCGTGTAGGACCGTGGTACACGCATTCTTGTGTGCGTGCCGTGAGGAGGCTCTGGGGTCTTGGCCTGGAGTGGACGAGGGCAGGGGACCGTGGCAGGGGCCATGGGTGCAAGAGGCTGGGCAGGCCAGCTGCACCTGCTTCCCACCAGCCCCACCGGCCCGGCGGCGTCACGGGAGAGGCAGGCCCGTTGAGGTCCTCGCCCGGCTCCTCCCACACGCCATCCGGGCCCTGGCAGCTGGACAGGGGCCGGCGCCGGGCCCAATCTGTCGCCGGAACCTCAGAGCGGAGCCCCGGCGAGCGGCCCGGGGCCTTTCATGTGGTTGTCTCCGCTCAGCACAGCGGGGAGGGGTCCGGTCTGTCCCTGAAACAGCCAGGGTCCGGTTTCCTGCCTTGGAGATAATTGCTGGTTCTTATTAAAAGGTTAGAACAATTCCCTGCTTAAAAGAAGGGGTGGAAGGCAGGCACACCGCACTGCTCTTAAGAATCACAGAAGGGGCGTGGGGCTTGACGACGCCCCTCACATCAAAGTGGCCAGCAGACGCGCCGGCCGCGGCGTCCCTAGCCCGCTGACCACCCTGGGGGCCGGGCTATTCTCCCGCTAACACGTCGGAGCTGTGCCAGGGCGGCGGGGGCACACCTGCAGGGCCAGGGTGCCCGCTGGCTCCCGAGCCCACGGCAGCTGGCTAATCCGCTCTGGGTCCCCGCAACACCTGTCAGCAGGTGAGCCGGACCTGCCGTAGCCACCTCCCTGGCCTTCAGTTTTGCTCACAGACTTGGGGGTGAAGCTGGGGGGTGGACAGGAGGGCTGGTGCCAAAATCGGAGCAGGAGGACTGTTCTCCAGCCCTGTGCGCTGGGCCGGCAGGCGGCGGGTGGGCCAGGGCTCGGGGTAGGGCTGGGGCAGGTGTGGGGCCCTGGCCTCTGAGGGGTCCGGCTGCCTCCCCCAGCTACATGGTTCCAAGTCCTCTTGGCTGCCCCGCCCCTTGGTGTGCCCTGCGCTGCAGTGGGGTGCCCCCGTCCCCTCCTCAGCCCCAGGGCCTGGCGGTGCTCAGGGGGCAGCCAGTGCTCAGCAGGTGTCTGCGTGGAAACCAAGGACAGGGGTGGAGCATCCGACTCCAGCACCAGCCCCCACCTACGTGTGGGGGCTACCGAGTGCCGGGCACGGAGGGGACGCGGTGCGAAGGTGGGGAAGGCTGGGCCCAGAGGGGCGGGAGGAGGCAGCACAGGGGCCCAGCGCCCGCTGCTCCCACCGGCCAGCTCGGGGCTTCCCGGCAGTCTTCGCGCAGGAGGAGGCGGTAGCTGCTTGTTGGCGTTCTCTGTCCCACACCAGCCCCTGGGAGGCGTGGCAGGCTTCCTGGTGGAGGCATACTGGGCGGGGCTCGGCCTGGGGGAAGGAGCCACCTGGCTACGGTGGACCCCCAGCCCCGGGCTGGGGCACATCTCCTGGGAAGCGGGCTGGGAGTCCCTGCAGCCTCGGATGTGGTGCCGCCTGCACTGACGGTCCCCACGAAATGTGGCTGTGGAAGCCCCTCCCAGTGTGCGCAGCAGCGGACAGATGCACAGGCTGTCGGAGCTGGGTTTCCCGGGAGGGCGCCCTCAGGAGAGGGACGTGACGGCGACGATCCGTGACAACGAACGCCGAGTTTCTGGGGGCCACCTCTGGCTGCGCGGGGGACCCCCTCGTCTCACCCTGCAGGGGCCACGGCAGCACGGCACTGACCCTCGGAGACGCTGAGGCCCGGAGAGGCCCGGCACCTTGCTGGAGGCCGCACAGCGGGTGGAGGCGTTGCCCCGCCCCCCGCCCAGCCTCTCCTCCCCGGCCTCACCGGACCGTGTGGCGGCGTCAGCTCCGCCGCGTGGGTCCGTCCCTCCCTACACACGGGAGGGTCGTCACGGTCCATGTGGGCTCCGTGTGTCCCCACAGAAGGGGCTGGGGACAAGGATGGTGACGGGTGCTTCGGCGGGCGGGCTGGGCTCCCGGGGACTTGCTCCCGTCTCAGACACTGCCCGCAGTGGCTCAGGGCACCCGGGGTCTGCAGGGGGGTCTGGCCACCCCCCACCGCCCCTTGTGGTGACCTCATGTGAAAAGAAGGGGGGTGGGTGGCTGGAAGAGTGTCACCCAGGTAGCACTGGGGTGTGCCAGCCCCGCTGCGGTGTCCCTGCTTCGGGCACGAGGCGCAGTCACGGAGCCCCCCCAAAAAAGGTGGGGCCCTGCTCTTGGGGGCCGGCCCTGGGGCCGGGCCCCTTCTCTCTGCTGGGAGTCACAGGGGATGGAAGTGACCTCCTGGGGTTTTGGGGGCCTACAGGGGTCGAGGCGAGTTAAAGCACCTGTGTGGTGCCCATGGGACAGAGGGGGAGTCGGCGCTCCTGACGAGTCCCTGGCGACGCCGACAGCCCCATATGCCACTGCTGTCCTCACCTGGCACCTGACAGGCGGCGCTGGGGGCCGGCCGGCTCCTCTCCCTGCAGGGCGCACCCCTCCCCGGCCTGCGCACAGGTGCTGAGCAGCACCCTCAGCCCTGCCTGGAGGGGGTGTGCACCCGGGAGGGGGCACCTGTGGGCGACACCCAGCCCCCGAGGGCGGCTGCCATGCCCCAGCTGGCTGAGGTCTCCCCGTGGGCGTGAGGCGGGCACCTTGTCCATTCACCAGGCGCCCACAGAGCCGGCTTGGGTGACAGGAAGTGCGGGTTCTCCATGCTGCCCCTGCTGTCCGTGGGCTGGGGGCCCCAGAGGTGATTTGCATACAGGTGAGGGCCCTGGGACAAGAGGTCCTGGGGTAGGGCACGCACACCTGGAGAGCGGCCGCTGGGCACATGTGCGGTGCGTGGGCCTGCCAGCAGGGGGCAGCAGAGCCCCAGCAGCGGGTCTGTGGATGTTCCCCCTCTGCAGAGGGCCGGAGCAGTGACCCCAGTCTGGAACGTTCTTTCCTCGCCCACCTGCAAAGGTGTCTCCTCCTCCCACGCCTGCCTCGAGCCCAGGGGCTGTGCGGGGGGCTTCCTCTGGCCGGCAGGGTCTTTGCCCCTGCCCCACGGCTGCTCCCCCGTCCCAGTTTTCCCTGGTCTAAGGGGTGTGGAGGGGGCTGTGCTGACCTGTGGGCCGTGCATGGCGGGCTGCCCTCTCCCACCAAACCTGCGGTCGCCTGGAGCACAGGTGGAGGCAGGGCCTCCTCCTGCCCTGGGGACCCCTGCACCCACATTCACTCTGGGGACCCCTGCACCCACATTTTTGGGAAAATGACTGAATAAGCCTCTGAGGTCTGGGCCAGCACGGGGGGAGCCCTGGCTCCGGCTGTCCTCCGGTGTGTCTGTGCCCACCCGTTCTCAGTCCTGTCTGACAGAGGAGGGGCCGAGGCTCGGAACGTTCTGGAACCTCCCCACCAGCAGCATAGCACCCCGCCCCCTGTGCAGGCCAGCAGCCGGAGCACTGGGCGCTCTGTGGCCCAAGGCAATGGCTCCGATCTGGGGGGGCCCGTCCGGGGTTCAGAGCCACCCCGGTGAGGACAGGGCCAGCATTTTAGCTCAGAACAGGGGGGCGGGCCTTGTACCGACAGCGGGGTCTGGAAAGGGCACGTGTGGGGGGCCGAGGATGCGGGCAGGCGGCAGGCAGGCAGGGGGACGGCCGGCTCTCTCTCTCCCAGGGTGTTGTTGGGTGTGCGGAACACGCCACAGGCCTGGGGGCCGAGAGCCCCTCCCCGGGCAATGAACGGCAGCGCTCTGATCGGGCACCTTTGGCATTTTTCTGAGACTCAAAGAATGCATCTGGGGGGCACGTGGGGCTGGGCCGGGGGCCCGCCTTCCACGGGTACATAGTTTTGCTGCACAACTGGAAGGTGGTGGCTCTGCTGGGCCGCTTGGCCTTGGAGGAGGCGTGCAGGACAGGGCCTCCGTGCGGGCTGGCCGTGGACAGCAGCCAGGGGTAGGGACCTCCCTGAGACACTCGAGGGGGACGGGGTGGGGGGTGAAACCGGCAGAGGCTGGGGGAGGGCTCCCGCTGGCGGGAGGGTCACGCGTGACTGGCCGCGGGTGGGGAGCCGTCCCCAGGGTGGCCATCTTTCCGGGCTCTGGGGCCTGTGCTCCTGGGTGGAGAGTTCTGGAACCTATTCCTGCATTCCCCCCTCCCCCACCCCAGGCCCAGAACAAAATCCATCCACATTCCAGTGGACTGATACAGTGGCAGGAACAGGAAGTTCGCAGGGTAGGGTGGAGCTGGCCAGCACGGCCCCTCCCCACGCCGCACGGGGGCCGGGGCGCGGAACCGGCTTCCTGGGGCCAGCGACGCAGCTCCACCGACGGGGGAGCGGCCCGGGGTCCTGTCCCGCTGGCCACTGGCCACCCAAACGCTGCGCCTCGGTTTTCTCATCGGCAGGATGTGGTAGGCAGAGCCCCCCGTGGCCGGCCTGTGCCGGGACGGAGGAGAGATAGGCCCGTGGTGCCTGGCCCCAGGCTGGGCTTTGCTGCGTGCGTGGCGCTGGGTCCCAGCCCCGGGACGTGGTCTCAGAGACTCTCGCCGACCTTGTTCCTCCCCACAAGACTTCGGTTCTGACACAGGTGTCATTGGCTTTTGTTTTTTTAAGATTTTATTTATTTATTTTTAGAGAGGGAAGGGAGGGAGGGAGAGAGGGAGAGAGAGAGAGAGAGAGAGAGAGAGGGAAACATCAATGTGCGGTTGCTGGGGGCCGTGGCCTGCAACCAGGCATGTGCCCTGACTGGGAATCGAACCTGTGATGCTTTGGTTCGCACCCCGCGCTCAATCCACTGAGCTACGCCAGCCAGGGCTACAGGTGTCATTGGCTTTATTAGCGATGTGGGCTGTCCCCACAGCCCCGGGCAGCTGCCCCAATCACCAGCCGCTTGTGGAGACAAGACTGGCCACAGATGGGCCTTGGGGTGGGGGGGCTCGAGACACGCAGGGCCCCGGTGTGAGCCACGTCCTTGGGCCTTTCTCTTGGACGCTGGCTACCCGGACGCTGGGCTGAGCAACGTCCCCACCTGTGGACCCACCACCACCAGCTTTGTCTGCAGTGTGAAGGCCAGCTGGGCGGTGTGACAGCCTGGGGAGGTGCCCCAGACCCCTGCCACACGCTGAGAAGGGAATGTGTGTGTGTGTGTGTGTCCCCAGCCCCCTCACTCCAGAAAGGGGTCCCCGAGGGGGAGGAGGAGGGAGTGATTTTTCGTGGGTTTCTCAGCCATGCCCTGCCCGCGCCAACTGTCCCCCCAACTCGGTGCCAATGCCGTGCCAGTGGGCGGGGCCGCCGTCCCTGCGGCCCTCCGTCCCCTGCTTCTGGTCAAACACCTCAGGATCCTTGAGCAAAAACAGCCATGTCCCGGGGGGCCCTGTCTCTGGCGCCTGCGCACCGGCCGGCACCCTGTGTCCTCGTCCGGGTGGGACAGCCCTGCCCGGGCCCACCCCTGGAGTCCCTTGGCTGACTCACCTGGCACGGAGAAGCAGGGACAACCGGGGGAGGGCGTTTGATCTCGGGGATGGCTGGCGCTTTTGCCAAGAGCCCCCAGACGCCCCTGCCTGGCCGCAGCCCAAGCCGGCTTCTCCGAGGGCAGCCCCTTCGAGAAAGCCCCTGGGAAACACCTTTGACAAATGGCCTCACGCAGGGGCCTGGAGGGCGGCGGACCCGGCCCGGGCCCCTGCTTGGCTGCCAGCCTGGGTCCCGGGGCCATATGGCAGGTTCAGACAGGGCGCCGGTCCTGGCATTCCTGCGTGGTGGCCCCGGAGCCCCTCGTCTCGGGGCCCACTCCTCAGCTCCGCCAGCCGGAGCCCACTGGGGCCGTCAGAGTGCTTGGAGGAGGGGGCGTGGGCTCCCACCCCGCTGACTCGGAGACGTGTGTCGGGGGCGAACCCACCCGGAGCACCGCCAGACCCCCGCCCCGCCCCCACCCCCACCCCGTGGTGGGCAGCGGTGCCCCTCGGGGCCCCTCCTCCGGGCCTCGGGGGCCGGGAAGTGGGTGAGCCCGCGGTTATTTCTGTCCTGTCCAGCCGGGCGGACGGTGTGTTTTATAAGGCCAGCGTGGCCGTTGCCGTGTGAGCTCGTTTTAAGGAAATGTTTGCACGCCGGGCACTTTCCCACAGCCGCGGGACAATGCGCCGGCCCTTGCCAGGGCCCGCCGCTGCCGTCCTCGTCTTTCCTGTCGCTGGAGGCGGCCTGGAGGCCCGCCAGGCCGCGTGCCAGGCCGTCCCCATCCATCACGGTCAGGATGCGGGTGATTAATACGTGCCACGGGAGAGGCCCGGCCTGGGTGTCGGGAGCTGCCCGCCGCCCAGGGGCTGGCTGGTGGTCCGAGCCCCGTCTGCGTGCAGGGGCCGGTGGCCGACGGTGGGGGTAGGAGCGGGGGGCACGTGTCCGGGCTGGGCTTGGCCGTGGCCGGGTGCACCGGCCAGCCGGCCGGCCCTACCCCTGGCTCTTTGAAGCGCCTGCCGTTTGCCGGCTGGTGCACCTAGTGCGGACGGACTCCTGCATTTCCAGTCCGTCCGGGTCCGGACCCACCAGGCAGACCGCACTGCCCTTGTCCTGAGGCCAGGGGCCCTGCCCCCCCAGGCCCGCTGTCCAGGCGGCCTCCCTCCGTGGGAAGGCGCCTCCGGGCAGTTCCCTGGGCCCGGCCGAGCGCCCCAGCCCCCAGGAAGGCCCGGCCTTCCTCTCACCGCCTTCCTGCTCACTTGCTCGTGGCCATTCAGGGGCCAAAGCTCCAGGCTGGCCACAGGAGTGGTCGGGTCCCGTCTGGCTCCCTGGGGGTCCAGCCCTAGAAAGATGGGTGGGGACAGCCCATGGCCGCCACATTGGGGTGCTGGGGGACCACGGCCTCTGGGTGGGAGAAGGAGGACCCTGAGCATGGGTGATTGCAGGGGCGAGGCTAAGGGAGAGGAAGGGGGGATCTGGGGCATGTGCACACGTGTGTGTCTGTGTGTGAATGCGTGTGCATCTGGGGGGGTTATGGGAGGTGGGGGTGGGGCTGCTGCTCACGCAGGGAGCTCACGACCAGCTGGTGAGGCGTGGAGGGAATGTGTGTCCAGACGGGTGAGTCCCTCACCTGCTCGGAGCTGGAGATCTTTAAGGCAGGGGGTGGGGGGGCGGCCTGGAGAGGCCTGTGGTCTGCCGGCTCCCCTCCCCCGCCCCGTGGTGGGGCAGCGAGACCTGGGAGGTGGGGCGCAGCCCGGGTCCCACGGTGGCCGGGAGGGGACTGCCAGCTCCCACGTGGGGAACGTGTCTGGGGAGGGTACCCGTGTCCACTCGGGGCGTGTCAGTGTCCTGCTGCCCAGGCACTGGTGCTGTCGGAGTGCCAGCTCCGCCCCGGGCGGGGGGCCGTGGTGAGGGTGGCAGGTGCAGCCCCACCGGGGTGCTGCTCTGGGCAGCTCAGTGCCCCCCCTTGGCCCGCACCAGGGAGATGGGGTGCCCTTGGCTCCCGGTGACCCTGGCGCGCCGTGGGAGGACCACACTGGTCACCTTCCCCGTCAGGGCTGTACCCCGGGCCTTTGCAGTGTTGTCTGAAATACGTCCGTGTCCCCACCTCCCGGACCTTGTGAGGGTGACCTTATTCGCAGACGGCACCTGGTGAAGGGACCGAGAGAAGGGAGGAGGAGTTGGGGTCCCCCGGCGAGAGGGCTTCTCGCTGCAGGTGGGGTCTGGGCGTGGGATGTGGAGGTGCAGGCGCTCTGGGGGCAGGTGAGCAGTGCCTGGCCGCAAACAGCGCAGGGACACGGGGGCAGTCTGCCTCCCGGGCCCGGAGTGGGAGGACCGAGCCGCCTGCTGGGGCCGCCGCTGAGGCCCTGGCGTGGCTCTGGGAGGAAAGGGCGGGCGAGCACGTTACTCTGTGGTCACGTGGGTGGTCTCCGTGGGGGATACTGGCTACCCATTCACGAGCTCACGTGCCTGTCTCCCTCTCTCCCTTCCTCTCGCTCTTCGTCGAAACACCCCCCACCCGTCCATCCATCCATCCGTCCGTCCACACGTCCGTCTCTGTCTCCATCCCGTCACCCCCTCCCTCCCCACCTCCCTCTCTGCCTTCTGTGGCAAGCACTGGGGGGACCGCGCCGCTGCCCCCGCCCGCCGTGGGGTGGCAGCCACAGACACGAGGAAGTCACTGCAAAGGGACAAGCCCCCTGGAATTGTGAGGGGCCCACTGGGCACCTCGCCGGGGGCGGGGCCTCTCTGAGCCCCGCTGCGCTGGGGCAGCCCACTCAGGAGACTGGAGGAGAGGGATCTCGCCAGGGAACAGAATGGGCGAGGCCCCTGAGGCAGCGAGGTCTTGGTGAGGCAAGGAGAGAAAGCAGCCTGTGTGTGTGCATGCGTGTGTGTGTGTGTGTGTGAGCACACGTGTGTGCGCCGGGCAGGGGAGGGGAGGGGCTGTGAGGACGAGGCCCCCCATCGGGGAGTCTCAGAGTCACACTCAGAGTCCGCCGGCCGTTCCGTGGGCACGGGCAGGCCCTGTGCGGACCCCTCCAGGGCTGTCCTGCAATCTTTGCTTTCTCGGAAGGTGACTAGGCGAGGGGACCTCAAGGTCAAGGTGGACACTTGGAGGCTTTGGACGCCGAACCGGTTTTATTTCGGCCCAGTCAGCTGAAGGAGCGCGTGGGCCTGAAATTAGGCAGGCGCGTGCTGCCGGCGGGGTCACACACCCGGGGCCGCGTCCCCACCACCTCCTCCGAGCCCTGTCTGCTACTGGCACCGGGCTGTTTGGACCTTTGGAACATTCCTCCGCTTTGACGGACGCGGGCAGCACCGCGGCTGGAATTAGCATATAAATTGGCCTCGCTCAGTGGCTCCGGCAGGAGGCACCTTCCCCAGGTGTCCTCTGGGCAGGCTGGACCTAGGTCCCCCGAGGGTGACCCGCAGCCCAGCCCCCGGCCCGTCCCCTGTTGCTCCAAGGGCAGAGTGGCGTGCTCTGTGGAAAGGGCTCCAGGGCCCCTCCACAAACATGCAACTCGGGAAAGAATCCGTGTCCCCTCCGCAGTGGTGGCCGCTCGGGGAGAGGGGGTCTTGGCCCTGGAGGGGGAGGTGTGAGCCGGGGCGTGGGAACCTCCCGGACAAATGGCTCGCTTGGGGGGGGGGCGGAATTTTCCCACAGGCTCGCCTTCTAGAGCAAGGTTATCGGCGGGGAGGCCGAGAGGCGTGCATTCCTCGGCCGGCGCGTCCGGTCTGCTGTGGGCGGGCCGGGTGTTTCACACACTTCGCAGCCCCAGGAGCTCCGGGCCTGTTGGGTGGGGGGATGGGGGTGGGGGGCCCAGTTGATCATTGACCGTTGGCTGCGTGCGGCATTCCAAATCCGGGCCCGAGGAGCTGGGCCGCGCGTGCTGATTCCGCCTGCCCGCCGGGCCGTGGCGGGCCGCCCTCCTGCCGAGGGCGTGGCGAGGTCCCCCGAGGCCGGCGGCTGGGCCCCCAGCCCTCCCAGGTCCTGGCGGGACTTCACCATGGTCCTGTTTGTGGGCCCCACTGCCCCACAAACCCCCTGCCCCCGAGTCACCCCCGGGGCCGAGGACCTCTGTCCCCGACGAGCCACACTCAATCGGCTACTGGCCGCCTGACTTGGGCACGAGGCACCCTGGACGACCGCCCGCCGGCCGGCCGGCCGGGGTCTCCTCGGTGGCTCCGCCTCCCGGCCGCTGCCTTCCTGTCGCCCGACAGGGTCGACCATCCCCTTCCTGCAAAGGGTCCCTGACCAAGGGCAGCTTCTGCTTGGATTGGAAGTCTCCCAAAGGGGCTTCTCAAGTCCCAGAGTCGGCGGCTCAGCTGGGGGTGGGGGTTGGGGTGAGGGCGCACTCCCAATTCGATGCCCGTTTTTGGCATTTGCCCGACTCTCCGCCAAAGATCCTTTCTTGCGGGATCCAAAGACACGGAATTGCAAGGCAGTAAAGAAGCCCCTACCTACTGTGTGCACGCCCCTCCCCTCCAAGCGTTCCGCCGGCCCTGCCTCCTGAAGACCAGCGCCCGGTGGTCCCACGTCCCACAGTCCCCGGTCAGTGCCTTGGGGGGCGGGCTCCTCGAGAGGCCCCGGCCCCACCTCCCGACTCTCCTCTTCTGGGTAGCGGGCCCCCTCCCCCAGGGGACACGTCCGGATGGCACACTTTCTCATTGCCCTTGAACTTAGACCGCCCTGAGGTCCCTCAGGATGGACGTCCCAACCCCTCCTCTGACCCTGGAACCTCCGCGCAGCCCGGCCTCGCCCGGCGGCGCTGCGGTCACTGCGCTGCGGTCTCCTTCCTGTGGACAGGGGTCCTGGGTGTCCTTTCCCTTCTGTGGGTCACGGGCCACAGTTGCCTCTGAGTCCCGAGGTCCCTGCATAGGTGGACGCACGCGTGAGGTGGGGTGGGTTGGGGTGGGGGTGGGGGGGTGCAGGGCGGCCTCGGTGAGAGGTCAGGTGCCGGCCTCCCCTTCCACTCTGCTGGGCGACCGGCCAGCGGGGGCTGGAGCCTGGCCCCTCTGGGCCTCTGTCCCCGCTGTCTTCGGGGGGGCTGCCTGCGTGCTCCCGGGGGGCTCCGAGAGGGCGGCCCTTGGCGAGGCAGCGGGCCCTTCCTGGGCCTCCGGCCGGGCAGCCTTGTGGCCATGGCCCCTCAGCCGCGTTGCCGCCCCGGCAAAATCTTTGGGGTTGACTCGTGGCCCGTGGCCCCGTGGGCGCCGACGGCCCCTCCTACGGAAGCCCAGCTCCTGGAAGTGCCATTTTCACCAAGAGGCCACCTGCCCGGACGGACCGGAAACATCATCTCCTTTTGTCGGCCCTGAACTGGCGGTGGGAGCCAAATCGCCACACGGAGCAGGCCGGTGTCATGCGGGCCCTAGACGGGTTCCTCCTCGGCTGAGCAGGGGGCTGTCCTTCCTTCACGGGACCCCCACTCTGGGCAAGGACGGGCTGTGTGGAGCCTCACCTCTGAGTGACCCTGGGGGAGGCCGTGACCCGCCCCACGCCCCACATCCGACCGGCTGGGCTGTTCCAGCCGGAACGGGAGTGCCCGCTGCCGGTGTTTGCCGAGCGCTTATCCCGGGGGCCGGCCGAGAGCGCTCCCTTCCGAAGGTGAAGGCGGGTCATCTTGTTCAATTACACCAGCGTCCCCGAGGCCTCTGGGTCCCGGGGGACACCCGTCGCCCTGGCGTCGCCCTCAGTAGGACCCCAGAGGTGAAAATGTGCCAGTGTCCGGGACAGGCAGTTGGGGACCCGGTCCCCGCGTGTGGCCCTCTGCACGGCCCTGTGGAACCGTCCCCACTCTGTGCCCCGAGCCTCGGGGCAGAGGGACGGCAAGGCCACCAGCCGAGTCCTGGGACCTGGACTCTCTTGGGGCGGCCCGTGTCCCCGGGGCCCCCAGGTCCTTCCCGAGCGAGGGTGAGCCTCGGAGGGCCCTCGTGGTTTCAGGGGGGTGCGGGAGGACTGGGGCAGGGACCCTGCAGAGCCCCCAGGACCCTGTCCAGCAGCCGGCCATGGTGCCCAGGGAAGAATTCTGCCGAGAGCGAGCTTTTTCCCCTTGAAGGACTGAAAAGCGCTCTCGCCCACACATTCCTCCGAATCAGAGGTGTGCCGGGGGCGGGGGTGGGGGCGGCCTGGCGCGTGACCGTCCTGGAAGCTGCTGGCACCGACTGGGGCCGGGTGTGGGCAGCGGGCAGCGGTGCTGGCGGGGACGGCGGCCTTTCACCAGCCTGGTAACCCAGCCATGTGACGGCCGCGCCTCTCGGGGCCGGCAGGTGTGGCCCCGGGGCGCCCGTGTCCGCCCGACTGGCCCGGCCTGGCCTCTGGGATCCCGTTCATTGTGGTTTTGCAGCCGAGGTGTGGGATGGCGGGGAGGTGTGGGATGGGGGGGAGGTGTGGGGTGAGTGAAGGACGCACGGGCTCCATCACGTGCAGGAGACAGGGACCCAGGAGCCTTTTTATGACTGCCTCCAGTTACCAGGGAAGGCGCTTCCCAGTTTCAGGCCCTGGGCACGTCTGGTGGCCCCGTAGCTGCCCCGAGGAGCGGGGGGCAGGAGGGGCCGTTACTGCCCGCACCCCAGGCTTCGGGCGGAGTGATATCCCTGACGTCACACGGAGACCTGGCGACGCTGGGCGCACCCCCAGGGCGGCAGTCTGGGTTCCCGGCTCTGACCAGGGCTTCCTGGCTGACGTGCGTGGGTTCCTTTAGTGATGGTGGGAGGGACGGGCCTGCCGCGGACACCTGTGCGGGTCCCGGCGTGCGGGTCCCGGGGCGGCCGTGACAAAGCCCCACACTGGGCGGCCTCATACCGCAGAAACTGGATCCCTCCCGTCCTGGAGGGGGAGTGTTTGGGGCCCGCGCTCCCTCCGCGCGCTCGAGGGCAGGGTCCTCCCCACCTCTTCCGCCTCTGGGGTGGCGGCCAGCCTTGCTTTTGCACGTCTCTCCTCTTCTGTCCCCTCGGGACCCGTGTCGCTGGGTCGAGCGCCCTGCAGGGCGATCCCTCGGCCCAGAGCTTTTCCCCGTGAAGGCCTCGCACCCGGGGTCCCGGGCTCCCGGGCTAGGGCTGGGGTGCGCATTCCGGGGGCCAGGGTTCGACCGCTCCTGGGGGTTTTACAAATTCGTGGAGCTTCCCATAGTCTCGAAAATAAGGAGAGCGCCTGGCCGTGCCACCGTCCTTCCCCGGCCCCGAGGGGGAGCCGGACGGTGGAGACGTGCCCCCGGGACTGGCAGGCCCTCGCCGGTGTGCTCGGCACCCCTCCTCCCTGCCTGTCTGGGCCCTGGATCGGGCCCAACCTGCCCATGTCACAGTCAGGCTCACCGAGGCGGAGCAGCAGCACCTGCCCCCCCCCCCCCCACCGTGCTCACTCCTGCCGGGCCTCACCTAAGCCAAGGGGAGAGGCTGGGTGCAGCGGCCGAGGGCCCTTCCTGTCACACGGCGCCACCTCTCGTCCATCCCCAGGGGTGTCCTCTGCTCCTCGTCCCCAAGGCTAGTGGGTATCGGGTGGTGACAGGCGGGCCCTGCCGGGTCCTTGTGCATCGGACCGCCTGTCCCGGGGCCTCTTTGAAGGGGACACACGGACATTTCATTCTAGCCGGCACACGTGGCAAAGCTCCTGTCTCCCAGAACAGGAGGATTTGGGGGCTCTCAGCACCCCCAAGTGGCGGTGGCACAGGGATAAGCGAGAAGCAGAGGAGAAAAGCAGCTTCCAAGGGCTCCCAGGGGCAGACGGTCTGGGGGCGCCTGTGGGGCCGGCCGCCAGCGCGGGGCTCCGCTCCGGCCTCCTGGTGCGGGCCCTGCTCCAACTAACACCGGTCCTGCCGGCCCTCGGGTGTCCCCTCACGCCGAGACTCCCCCCAGTCCCTGAGCCCCTGCCACACGGGTGTGTGTGCTTGTGTGGGAGGGTGTGTGAGCGTGTACAACAGGCACTTGGCACATGTGTGTGCATGTTCACACACGCCTGCACACATGCACGTGTGGGAGTATACCGGTGTAGTGTGCATGCATGTGCAGGCATGTGAGTCCGTGTACTGGCACACATGTGCGTGCGTGGTGCTCCCCTGAGGAAGTCTCTCAGATCACAACCCCCACGGTGGGTCACAGTGATGGTTGCCGTGGCGACACTGGCAGTCCCTTTAGAGTCAGCCCCCCCGGAAACCTCGACCCATCCCTATGCTAGGGACACCCTCCCCCCTTTTATTGATGAGGAAACTGAGGCTCCGGCGGCGAAAGGACTTGCCTGGTGAGGGCGCCTGCCGGGATTCGCACCCAGAATCTGCAGGTGCTGCCCCTCGGCGCCTGCCTCCGGTCTGGAAGGGAAGTCCCTGGTCCTGCCGCCCTCCCCCCCACCCCCCGCTGCACTGAGTCCTCATGGGGGGCCCCGACCCTGAGTGACCTTGGGTGTGCGCTTCCTCCGAGCCCCGCGAGCTGGGTGGGGCGGGGGCCAGGGAGACGGTGCCCGAAGGCCAGTCCCAGGCGGCTGTTTTCCCCGTTCCGCACGGAGGGTTTGCCCTGCTGCCCGCTGCCCGCCCGCAGCCCGGCCGAGCCCGCCTGCCCTCGGCTCCCGCTGACTCGCCGCCCTGCCCTGCGTCTGCCGACACTCCGGAGCCCTCGCCCGGCAGCGCGGCTCTCCAGGGCAGCGGGGCGGCTCTCTGCACCGGAGCCGAGGCGTCTGGGCCCCCGAGGAGCACCCCTCAGTCTCCTGGTCCCTCTCCACGGAGACGGCTCGGCCCTGCATCTGGGGCCTTGGGAGCGTGGCTGGGTGTGTCTCTGGGTGCCCCGGGGCCGCTGTCTTCGCCGTGTGGGGTGGGACGTGGGCCACAGCCCCTGACCCTGCGCCATTGGCTCCTGCGGGCTCCGTGACCCGGGCAGATCCAGTCCCCTACCTGCGAGAGGCACCGGGGAGCACAGGGTGGTGGCGGCGGAGCCCTGGTGCCCACGGGCTCTTTCTCGAGGCCCGTCTGGACAGGCAGACGGGATGGACTTGTGGGGGGCGGGGGCAGAGAGGGCCCTGGGACTCTGAATCGCCGTCAGTCGAAACCCCCAAAGTTCCCTGCAGTCTTCAAGGATGCTCCCCAGGCGGACCTCCTGCACGGCAGCCTAGGCCAAGGTCAAGGCGGGGCCCCCGTGGGGATTTAAAACCTGGCGTTATGATCCCAGGTTCTGCAAGCAGGTCACCTGAGACGCGAGGCTAGATTAGGGTCCCCGACTGCTTGCTGTGTGACCCGAGGCGAGTTACACAACCCCTCTGAGCCCTGAACAGTGGAGAACAGGGGGGTGAATCCAGATGCCCAGAACTCGGGTTCTGCCCTGAGCCTGATGCCGGTGCGGGTTCCACTGTTGTTCCAAAGTGGTCCCCGTCCAAGGGTCCCCCAGAGACCGCTGCCCACACCCTGCAGGCGGGGGCTTCCTCCTCTTCCGTCCAGGCCAGCCCTGTCCAGCAGAAATCCAGGACGGACCGTGGACGGGGGTAACCCTGTTTCAGTGGCTGCGCTAAAACAGGAGGACGAGACGGGTGAAAAGCATTTTGAAAAGTCCTCATGCAAGGACGTGCTCATTCACTTTAGGGAGAGGGGGAGGGAGGGAGAAAGAGAGGGGGAGAGACAACAATGTGAGAGAGAAACGTCAGCTGATTGCCTCCCGTACGCGCCCTGACTGGGGATCGAACCTGCGACCAGGTGGGTGCCCTGACTGGGGATCGAACCCACAACCCGTCGGTTTTCGAGATGACGTTCCCACCCACGGAGCCACACAGGCCGGGTCCTGAAATGCATTTCAATAACTGTTTAACCCAATCTACCCGAAATATTACATCCGCATGATCAATATCAAAAATTATTAAGGCGTTTTACATTCTCCAAAATCCAGCCTCGTTTTGCGTGGGTGCGCACCTCACGTCAGACGCCCATGTTCTCCGTCCATTGTCTCCGCTTCACAATCCAAACCCACGGACGAGAACCAGACTTGGGGACGCACTGTGCCAGGCGTGGCGGCTGCGGGCCGAGCACGCCACGGTCCCACGTGCCGGGGGCTGGTGCTGAGGGCGTCTGTGTCCTCCTCCTCCCCTCGCCTGCCCTTAGGCCTATGTGGCCCTGGCCCCCCTGAGGCACTCATCTGTGGGGAGACAGAGTCTCAGGGACACCCCAGAGGTGGTAAGACGGGGCCTCACGGCAGGCAGGCCTCACGGCAGGCAGGCCAGGCAGGGGGTGTGGCCCGTGGGAGCTGAGCTGACCCCTGTGCTGTGTTGAAGACGGCGCGAGCCTGGGTCCAGGCCGGGGTCCTTCGGTCGGTCGGCCCAGAGGGCTCTGCATCTCTCTGTCATGTGCCAGCGACGGTGCCCACGGCTCGGGAACTGAGGGCCTTCCTGGGGGGCGTGGTGGCACTGAGGCGGCGGCTGGCGTGCACCTGGCGCTCAGTGGCAGCCTCCCGGGTAGAGGCGTCTGGAATCATCTTTGGTTGTCCCCTGCCACAGGGCCTGCGGGCCTCGCCCGGGGATGCCTGCAGGTCTGGGGTCGCCTGCAGGTCCGGGGTCTGCATCCCACAGGGGCCCTGGCCAGGCGAGGGCTTGCTTCCCCCAAGATCGACCCCCGTCCTCCTGGCGGTGCCCTGAGAAACAGTGCCACACGACACCCACCTCGGGGCGTCAGTACCGGGAGCTCCGGCCCAGCTTGGCTGGCTCGCCGCCCCCTGAGGACTGCAGGCCACACCCACGTTTGGCCCTGGCTCCTCGGCCTCTGGTCTGGCCTCGGTTTCCCCAACCATGTTGTGTGTGACTGGCTAAGCGACTTCTGGTCTCTGAGACACGCCTCTCTCTTTATTTTCTAAGTGGTTTTGTTTGAGTGTGGGGGCTGAGGGACGGTGTGGGGGGTGTGGGGGTGGGGGGAGCCACATGGCACAGCCCCTATGGGTGGAGAGGCCCTGCCAGGACGCTGCCCCGCCGGACCTTGACGCTGGGAGAAGCCCGCCCCTGCGTCTTGGCACCCAGGCCTCGCAGCTGCCGGGGGCTGGCCGCGCGCAGGCCCCGGGCTGGCACGGGCGGCCGGGCGACCGGGGAGGGCGGGCGGGGCGGGGGTGTGCCGAGAGGCCCCGCATCCATCACTGCCAGCCGCCCTCGAGGGCCCTGCCAAGTCCTGGTGGAACCGGGCCCAGGTGCCAATGTGCTCGGTAACTCGATTGCTATTTGAGAAATCAAAGTGGTGTCAGGAAAACCCAGCCTCTGCCTTCATATCGGGAGCCTGGAGCCGGCCGGGTGGCGGCCTGCGCCGGGCTGTTTGTGCAGGGCGGTCAGCGGGGAGGCGCCTGGGACGGGGGAGGTCGCAGCCGAGAGTATTAGCCCCCCCAGCACTGGGTGTGTGTGTGGGGGGGGCGGGGGAGGCAAAGAGCCAGTCAGGGCAGAACGCTCGGCCGGACCTGCCCCCCCGCCAGCTGCCGACACCAGGCGCCTACTATGCGCCGGGCTGGTGTGCCAATCCAGGGGCTCGCAGATTCTAGGGTGCTGTCTCCAGGGGGCGCAGTGCCTGGGCTTATAAAGACGTTTTCTATTAAGTCAGAATAAACAAAAATAAACTTTCCCATTGAGAAATGTGCTTCAGTGTGTGTGCTGGGCTGACCACTGTCCTGGCCAGACTCCCTGTCCACCTGGAGTCTCAGCACGCGATGTTGTTTGGAAGCAAGGCCTTCGCAGATGGACTTGGTGAAGACGAGGTCACGGGGTGAAGGGCAGTGGAGGGGGACCCAGTGGCTGGCGCCTTTCTCAGAAGTCCAGGGGCAGACAGAGGCAGAGGCTGGAGGGACGCGGCCACCAGCCCCGGGGCCGCCCGGGGCCCCTGGAAGCCGGAGGAGGCAGGCAGGACCCTCTGCAGAGCTGCCTCCGGGGGCAGCGCGGCCCTGCCACACCTTACTGGTGGACTTCCGGCCTCTCGGCTGTGAGAGAATCCGTTTCCGGTTTGGGGTAAGTCATCATGGTGGCCCCGGGAAAGGAGCACAACATAGAATGTTAATTTGCTTTTGTTCCAATGCGATCATCGGTATAAACGGCTGTTGCTATCATCTTTATGAAAGAGGAAACCCTCGAAAGCGAAGGTCCCCCAGGCCCGTGAAGTCTCAGCTGGAGGTGAAAAGACTTGGCCCTTCTCCTGGGAACACGGCTCCTGGCCTGGGGGCGGCGCTGGGCAGCGTGGGGTGGCACGGGGTGGGGGCCCTGGGTGAATGGAGCCTGGCACCCACGTGGGGGGGGGCGGCTCAGGGGGAGGGCCGGGGCCCTGGTGTGAGAACCTGGCGCTCTGTCCCCACTCTGCGTTGCCCGGCTGTGCGACCTTGGGAAGGGGCGCGACCTGGCTAAGCCCGTCACCTTCTCTGTCGGCCACCCGCCTTCGAGGGCGCTCTGGGGGAGCCTGCGAGAAGGGCTGGTGCGTGGGTTCCGGAAGCGCAGTGTCAGAGCCCCCGTCTCCATGCCCGCCACCGGCCCGTGGCCCCGGGCTCACACTCTGAGCCTGAGAAAGGTGACGGGGGCGGGGCGGGGGGGCATCTTCAGCAAGGACATTGTTACCTGGGGAGTTTCCAGGCTGGGAAAGAGCTGGCCCTCCTTCCTCAGTGAGGGCCGGACACCCGCCCTTCCCTGCCCTCCGTCCAGCGTGGGTTCTCTGTGCCTGGGGGCCCTCGTCCTCCTGGTTGGCTCGGGGCCATGCGGGTCCTACACCGAGCCTGTCACCACCCGCTGCTGGCAGCCAGAAGTCCCTTCCTCTGGGGTGGCCATGCGTCCAGGCCTGGCCTTGCGTGAAGCCGATATGCCGGCGGTTGTTGAGGGCCTTGGCAAGCCACAGGGCGGAGGGATATCCGTGCCGCCCAGCTCGGCCGCCCCGGGAGCTGGACAGTGCCCCCGCGGTGTCCCGGCCCCCAGGGGTGGCTCAGAGCGGCTCCCAGGCCGGGATCTCCGGGCATCGTGCCACTGAGGCCCAACCTTCAGTGGAAAATGGCCTGCACGGGTGCGCCTGCTGCGTGCCGGGGCCTGGGCCAGGTCTCCGTGCACATGGCATCGCTGTGACGCAGCCTTGGTGGGGGCAGGTCTCTGTCCTTGCCCCATGGAGGAGGGCACTGAGGCTGCGAGGGCCCGGCCAGGGCGAGCGTCCGGGCAGGACTCTCTGTGGGAGAGCCGGGCCACCCACTCCCCCGGAGATGCCGGCCTGGCGGGGACGCGGCCGATCCTGCCTCTAGGTGGGGCCTTCTGCACGTGCACGCGCTGGGCCTGCAGCGCTGCACCCGGAGCGAGAGAGGCAGGCAGGGGCTGAAGCGCTTCCAGAACTTTCAGTCAGAATTGCGGCGGGCGCAAGGGTCCCTCAGCGAGCCACCCCCCCCAACCTTGGCCCCTTCCCACAGACCCCTTGGAGGTGCTGCAGGGTGCAGCTGGACCCCCAGAGTCCCCTCTGCCCTCTCCAGGGGCTCTGGTTCCCCTGGACAGGCCCCAGACAGGTTGTGAGTCCCCTCCCGCCCTTCTCGAAACCCCAGCCCCCGGGCGGGGGGGCTCTGGGCCCCATACCCCTGGGGGCGTGGAGGTGGCTCTCGGGGGGAACCGTGGGAGTGTGTCTGGGCAGCCCCGTGTCCTGGTCTGGGAGGTGACCTTGGACCAGATGGTGCCGCTGTTGGCTCCCGAGGGCAGGGCCCGGCTTAGGCTCTGGTCCCCCTCCCCGCCCAACTCCTCATTCCCCCTGGTGTCCGGGGTCTTTTCTGTTCTCAGGGTGCTTATAGGAGGGGCGAGCGTTGACCAGTGAGACCCGGTTCCCTCCTGAGTCTGCTCCTCAGCCTGTGAGTACGGGCAGGGCAGACCCTCCCCCAGAGGGCTCTGGGGTCCCTGACGTCTCCCCCAGGACAGCCTCGGGGGTCCTGGCCGGGGACGCTGGTGATGCCGGTGACCTCCCTTCTCCGGCCTCAGTCTGCTCTCGTGTCTGATGGGGAGGACACGGGGCCCACGGGACCGCTGGCCACAGGGGACACTGCCCCTTCATTAGTCGTCAGGCTCTGCGTTGGCTACACAGAGTGGGTCCTTCCCTTCCTCCAACTCCATCACCTTCGGGGGTGAGGACGACGATTTCTGGGGGGAGGTCGCTGAGCCACAGTTTCCACGTGGAAAAGCTGCCCGTTTCACAGCCGAATGCCTTTTTGATAAGGGGGTGCAGGTGCGTGACCACCGCCCCAGCCGGGGCGGAGCGTTGTCCCGTCGACCCCTGAGACCCTTCCTTCCTGCCCCAGCCCCTGGCAACCACGGGCCTGTCCCTTGTCCACGTGGTTTTGTCTTTTTGCAAAACGCCACGTAAGTTTTTTTAAATCAAGTATATCTTTTTTTTAAGGATTTTATTTATTTATTTTTAGAGAGGAGAAAGGAGGGAGAAAGAGACAGAGAGAGACATCAGTGTGTGGTTGCCTCTCATGTGGCCCCCAGTGGGGGACCCGGCCCGCAACCCAGGCATGTGCCCTGACTGGGAATCGAACCTGCAATGCCTTGGTTCGAAGCCCGTGCTCAATCCACTGAGCTATGCCAGCCAGGGCCCCACGTAAGTTTTGAAATCTCGAGCATGCAGCCCTTTGGGGCTGGCTCCCATCCGTCCCCCCGGCACGATGCGTGGCCATTCGCCGGAGTCGGTGCGCGTGCCTATAGCTCGTCCTCTCTGCTGGCCGCGGGCACGAGTGGGGTGTGGACGCCTCGCTGCACGAATACACCGCAGTCCTCCCCGATCTCCCAGGTGACGGGCACCCACAGCGTCCTCCCTCGTGGCAACTGCACGGAAAGCCGCTGCCTGAGCGCCTGGGGGCAGGTCTTGGTGTGGGCGTGTCTGGGGGTGCACGCCGAAAGTGGGGTGGTGGTATTGCGTGGGAAGTGAATGTTTAACGTCACTGCCAAACCCCGTTCCCCCAGGGAGGCACCGTTTGGGGTTCCCACCAGCTCAGTGTGTGAGAGTTCTGTCTGCGCTGTGTGTTTGTCAGCACTTGGTGTTGTCTGTTCAAAGTTTTGGCCATTTCAGTAAGTGTCTTGTGCTGTCTGGCAGTGCTGAGCACCCCTTCGATTGCCGTCTGCTTGCTTCTCCGCCCCCCGGTTTTCTCTCTGGGGGACAAGGAGTGGATCTGCTGCCTCCTACCTACAGTGTGTGCACGACACACTTCCCTCAAGAGGAGCAGCTGAGGCCAACGGGGCACACTCACCACCTCACCGACAGGGCACACTCACCACCTCCTCCCCGCCCCTGTGGGCCAGGAGTCGGGGAGGGCCTCTCCCGGTGGCGCAGGCTCAGGGGTTCAGAGGTCGCCGTGGAAGCCCAGGCTGCACCGCTTGCAGTCTCTGCTGGGGCTGAACTGGCGCCCCACGGAGGCGGCCCCTTGGGTGCGCGGCTGGCGGGTGCTGGCTGTGGGCGGAGGCCTCCGTTCTTCGCCACCTGCCCCTCCCTCCCCAGGGCTGCCCGAGTGCCCTCCCGACGTGGTGGCCGGCTTTGCCCACGGTGGGTGACCCCAGAGGGGGCCGCAGTGTCTTTACTCACACACCGTCGGTTCCGCTACACCCTGCCGGTTCCCGGATCGGCCCTGTGCCGAGTCTGGGGCTACGCAGGGCTGAGCACCAGGGGGTGAGCTCTCGGGGGGGGGGTTTCCTTGGAAACGGGTTGCAGGGCAGGAGGGGCGCTCCCCGTGGGGCCTGTGCTGGCCAAGGGGGTGCGTTTGGAAGGAGGGGGAGAGCCCCACGTATGTGCGTGGATGACCCTGTGGAGGAGGGAGCTCAGAGGGCAGGTGGTGGGGTTCGGGCTCGATCCCCTGGGCCCGGGGGACACAGAGGGGCAAAGAGCTGTTCCCTCCTGGCTTCACCGGCCGGGACGTGGTGCCACCCAGCAGTTGTGGGGGGGGGGTTTGGGGAAGCCCCTCCTCTCCCTGAGCCTCGGCTTTCTCCTCCGTGGAATGGAGACTCAGGTGCAGCCGCCCCAGGGTGCCCGAGGCCAAGTGCAGTGATGCGGGTTAGTGCGCCTGTCGGGCCCTCGTGGAACACACGGTGCCCAGGTCGCTGTCGAGGGGCTTGGAGACAGCGTGTGTGTGAGTGTGTGTGTGTGTGTATGTGAATGTGCGCAAGTGGTGTTTCGGGAAGATTAACGGGGCAAGCTCGTGCAGGGAGGGCCACCGGGGAGAGACCCACCAGCAGGAGCCTGGGTCCCTGGGGTCGTAGGAAGGAAGGAAGGAGAGTCGGAAGTGCTGGCATGCGTGGGGATCGAGTGGAAGCCACTCACTCCGTGAGGGCAGCCCCCTGCTGGTGTGTGGCTGCGCGGGGTGGTGTCTCTCCCCAGACCCTGGGAAGGATGAGGGACCCGGAATACTCCTGAGGGTCTGGCCACCCCTCCCCCGGGACCCATAGGTCCAAGCTCTTGTGCTCATCTGGCTCATCCTCCAAAGAGGCAGCTGGGACCCCGGGCCTGTTCTCCGCCCCTCCCGCTCCTGCCCGCAGTCCACGCCTCCTGCTGTTCCCGCTGGCTTTGGGGGTGCAGCGGTGCCCCGACTCCGCAGCCCCTGTGACCTCCCGGCCCTCTTCCTCCGACCCCAGGAGCTTCACTGGGTGTGGGGTTGACGCCTTCAGGGAGAGCCATGTGCAGGGCTGGGCCGAACCCAGGCCTTTGCTCGCCAGGAAGTACTTAGCCCCGGAGAGGTGGGCTGCCCTTGGAGGGTTCATCCCTGGCCCCTCCTGCTCCTAAAATGTATCCGTGTGCACGTGAGGAAGAGAGAGAGGTTTTAGGAGCTGGAAGTGCCTGGGCCACACAGGCTTCCCATTGGGACCCGGGGGCTCATTTCCCCACGGGTGGGGAGCCCTCCCCCGGGCCTTACGCAACTCGCAACACGGCTGGGCCAGGAGCCCCGCTGTCCCGCATGCATGGCCGCAGACCGGCACGTCAGCCCCGACCTGCTCGGAAACATGAGCTGCGTCCTCCAGGCTCAGCCTGGCCAACCTGTGATTTCAGATTACCTGGTGCGAACTGTCAGAAATGAGGTGGGGGTGCCCAGAGGGATCCAGGGGAGCAAGGCTCCTCCCGGTGTGCGTCCTCCCGGTGACGGCCCGGTTCCCACGCGGCAGGGGGGCCGCTCGGGGCTCGCGCAGGGTCTGCATTGTCTGCAGCCACGTGTGCTCCAACGCCGTCCACATTGTCACCCCCTTGGCACGGGTCCCTTCCGGGACAGGCATCGACAGGCAACGTCACGGCTGGCCCTCGAGGTCTGGGGTCCCGAGACCGTGACAAGCTGGGGTCCAGGGCCACGGGCCCTGCAAGGAAAGGAGCTTCTTCCAGGGGTCACAAGGGTCCCGGGGTCACGGGGTCATGGCATCCAGCAGCGGGGCAGGTGCCACAGGCTCCGTCAAGGTCCCCCAGGAGCAGGAGGGGCGTGTTGGAAGGGTCATTTGGGGGAAAAGTAAAAGTGAATGTTAGCTTCCCCTCCGGAGAGGCGGGCAGAGCTCGGGCCAGCGGTTCCAAGAAGGAGCTCACAGACGGGCCTGCGCGTGGGCTCGGGCCCCAGCTCTGGGGACGTGACGCGAGCTCCTTCCCTTCTCTGCGCTGGAGTTTGTCACCAAGAACCGCCTCATGGGAATGAATGCAAAACCACGTGCTCATGGCCCAGCGAGGACCCCGGCTTCCCCGGGGCCCTGGCGTCCGGGGCCCAGTGGCGCCATTCTGGCCGAAGGGGGTGGAAGTGGGCGTGTGCTAGGCCTTCCCCAGGAAGCTCCTGCTTTCCTGATAGGAGCACTGCTGCCTCCTCCTGGTGTTCTTCTTCCTGGAGTTTGGATTGAGGGCTGCAGGTACAGCAGCCTTTTTGGGCCATGAGGCTAAAACTACACGGTCAAGATGTTGGGGTCAGATGCATTTAGACCGGGATGGCGTGCTGCCCCAGCCCTAGTCAGTGAAGAAAATGAACCCCTGTCGTCTGAGCCTCTCTAGAGAGTTTCAGGCACCCCCTGATGGATTCGTGCAGTGTTTGGCACATAGTAGATGCTCAATTCAGGCTAGAAAATAGTCTCACTCTTTTCCAGGCTCCTGAGGCCCAGAGAGAGGGAGTTACTTGCTCAATAAGGGGGTAACTGACCGAGCATGTGCCTTCACAAATGCACTGGCAGAAGACTCCGGCACAGGCTTCCGCGAGGACACTTCTGGTTGGGTTTACAGGACCGGGCGGCCGGCTTCCTCCGGTGCCGGGAGAAGGGAGTTGACGTGTCCCAATGGCTCGCTCGTCCTGTCACCTGACGGCCCAGGTGCCTCCCAGGGGGCCCGGGAGGTGCGACGGGCTCGCCACCCCATCCTGCCCTCCCCGGGATCCGTGGGTGTGCGACAGGATGTACTGGGCAGTGGCCATTCTCAAACAGTGGTGATCTCAAGGCCGCACGCTAACCCCCGCACTCGGCTTCTGGAAAATGCCCCCCCCCCTTCCACCTCTGCAGCAGGAGTACAAGCCAGCCCCCGCCTGAGCCCGGGGCCCAGAGTTTGGAGACAGTCTCCCCTGGGTCCGCGTGCGAGAATAAAACCCCACTTCACAAACTTCTCCGACGCTGTCCGAGTCGCGTTTCTGTAACAGGCGCAATGTAACTCCTCCTTTCAAGGCCGTTTCTCTGCCACTTGAGCCCACGTGCCTGGGACCTCGCTGGATCCCAGGTGCCCTCGCGGCCTCTCCCTCGTCGGGGCCCCGTGGTCTCCCTGGGGTGTCTCCAGGGGTGGGTGGCTTTGCCTTCGTCCTTCGCTGGGTGCTTGGGGATGCCTGAATCTTTGGCCGATGTCTCCCGTCGGTTCTGGAACGTTCTCGGCCAGTCATGCTCCCTTCCTGGGACTTCTCAGTTGTGGGCTCCACCCCGTGCTCCGTGCCCCGGCACTGTGGGCCAGCCCTGTGCGCAGGAAGCCACAGAGCAGGCAGGAAGCGGAGGGGAGGGTGCCGGGCAGAGGGTCCCTGTGCCTCGGAGACCTTGTGGGCCTCGGAGCCGGGGGGACGCCGGCAGCTGCTGTGCTTCCTGACAGGGTCCCGGCCCCCTCTCCCGTGAGCCGGTCGTGCCTGGGGACGAGTCTGAGCTGGCCTGCGTGGCCTCCTCCTCTGGCTGGTGACTGGTCACCATCACCCACCGCTGACGACAGGGCCCGTGGGAGGCCTGTGAACACAGGGTCTTTGGGGGTTCCGAGGGGACAGGCGGGTCTCCCCATGGCTCAGGCCACCTGCAGGGCCCACGCATGTCACCGGGCCCTCACGCCTGTCACCTGCCGGCGCACAGCCTGATCCGAAGGACCTCCCCTCGGAGCTGCTGTTTGGCTCGGGCTCAGCAGGCCTGGAGGCGTCCCTCTGACCCGCTCCCTGCCCCCCACCTCCCCTTTCATTCAGGAATCCAGGGACGCCCAGTGAGGTACTGTGTGCGGGAGCTGCTGGGGCTTTTCCCCTCTCCACTCAGTACATTTCTTTTTGTTTTTTAAGATTTTATTTACTTATTTTTTAGAGAAGGAAGGGAGGGAGAAAGAGAGAGAGAGAGAGAGAGAGAAACATCAATGTGCAGTTGCTGGGGCCATGGCCTGCAACCCAGGCATGTGCCCTGACTGGGAATCGAACCTGCGATGCCTTGGTTTGCAGCCCGCGCTCAATCCACTGAGCTACACCAGCCAGGGCAGTACATTTCTCTTACAGACTTCAAGAAATCCAACACCGTTAGGTCAACTCTCTTTTTGTTTTGTTTCTGGGAAAACCTTTATTTTAGGTATTTCTCCGGCTTGCCAGCCTTGCTTCTCTGACTCGCACGGCGGCATCATTTCCCCAGCTCCTCTGAGGTCCCTGCCGGTTTGACCTCTCACAAATGCCCTGGGGGCTGCAAAGCCACGCCCCTCGCCCCTTTGCCCCCTCTCAGGGAAGAGAAAGGGCCCCAGGCCCTCCCCGAGGTCTTCGGGCAAAGCCAGTATTCCCCCCGGCAACCTTTGAGGTGCCTCATGGTAGCCACACAGGCCTGTGGCCCCTTTCCGAGGGCCTGGGTCGGCGTCGGAGCCGCCCGGGCTCCTGGATGAACAAAGGTGGTGTTTGTGGGGCCGCCAAACCTACTGCGGGTCTGGGGGAGGGGACAGTCCGCATGGGCAAAGGGCGGTGGCCAGGTAACCACTCGCCGTCTCGTTGCCTCGGACACAAGGGTGGTCCGGCGGGGACCCCCTGCCGGAATGCAGGTGGAGAGGCTGGTGGGCAGGGTGCCACCACTCCCAGGCCCCAGAGGGCTCAGCCCAAACGGAAACAGAGGCCATGGCCCCCCACCCCCCCGCCCATGTTCTGTCTGAAGCCCCTCACTCAGATGTGCGGGGGCCGCAGGGGCTTTCCGGGCTCGGCGGCAGCTCCGCCGTGGGGTGTGTGTGGTCTCTGCGGAAATGTCCGTGAAAGCGCCGTCTCATAAACACTCACCCGGGCCGCAGGCAACACCACGTGGCCCCGTGTCTCAAGTGGGGTCACTCTGTCCTCTTCCGCCCGGGGCTCTCCGCCCGAGGAGGGGCACTCAGATGAGATTAGCAAGAATTCTGAGGAGGCGACCCTGGCCGGCCGTCGGGTGGCTCCGAGTGCAGCTGAATCTGGGCTCCGCACAGCCACGGGTGGCCAGGGTCACCGTCCTCCAGTGTGTGGTCCCCGTCCTCTCCCTGTCCACCCACTCAGGCCACCTCTCAGAGGCACAGGGGTGGGGGCAGGGCGGGGGCAGCCCTCAGGTGGGAGGGGCCCCGCCACCCACCCCTCCACTGGGAGGCCCTCCCCCTGTCCCCACTTGCCCCACTGGGGGACCGTGATTGGTCGGGGGTGCAGGAAGAAGGGACTCTAGTTTCACGTCCCAGAGACACCAACGCGTTCGAGACCTGGAAGCGTGCCGGCCGGCGGGGCGGGAGTCTTTTCCGGTGGAGCCTGGCTGTGCTGGGGTTGGAGACGCAGTGTTCCTGGAGGAGAGGCGCGTGGGCCACAAGTCTTCCCAGCAGAGGACACGGGGTGCCCGTCAGCACTGGGGTCTCCGTGGTCTCGGTTTCCCCGGCGCCCGGCGCCCATCTCAGCAGAGGGCACGACGCGCCGGCCGCTCTCTGCCTCATGCACTTCCGCAGCCGCCGCTTTGTTTTTTGTGACAGCAGCGTGTCTTGCTTGCACACACACGCTCTCTCTCTCTCTCTCTCGCGTGCACACACACACACACACACACACAAACAGGAATGACTTTCAGGACGACTCCAAGCTCCTGAGACCCTGGGTCTCGGTGCAGTTGGCGCTGGTGGTTTCGCACACCCGACCTCTCGGAAACTCGCGCCTTCTCTAGTTCGGCCTCTCCACACCAGGGTGCACGGAACCCCTCCCCCTACTCCCCAAGTGCTTCCCGGGGCCAGGAGCTGCGTGGCCCCTGGGGATTTGGTGGGAGCTCAGGGTTCGGAAACACCGGAAGTTCGTGCTGTCATGGAAGCAAAACACCAAACCAGGCAGCCGCCCGGAAGCCGGAGTGATGGGACGGCTGGGCCCGGCGCGAGGGGACTGGGCTGTGCTCCCCACTCCCGCCTGCGGGCCAGCCAGGCCCCTGGGGCCTCATGGCACTGGAGCCGTAGTTACGCCTGCAAAGTGCTCTTCTCAGCCTCGGCCTCCCGTGCGGAACATGGGGAGGCGTGGAGCCGAGGCCCAGAACGCGGCAGGGACGCCTGGATGGAGACTCCCCGGCTTCCGTTCCGAGGACCCGGCCAGCAGCTCGCACAGGGGGGCCCCTGGGGCTTGTTCTGGCGCTGCCACCTCGGCGGCGGGGCTGGTGCTGGGCGGGGGACCGGCTGCTGCACCTCCGTCCCCTGCCCTCCTCCTCGGGCCTCCCCCGTGGAAAGGGCCCATCCGGGGCACGTGCAGGTCACTGCCTCATCGGCGGGACCTTTGGGTGCAGGGAGACCTCCCTGCCCTTCGCACGCCTGGATTTACCCCGGGTCCCCAGTCTGTCCTCTGCGACTCAGGGCAGGAGTCTCCGCCTGCTCAGCCCTGGGGACATGGGTCATCTTCGTCAGCTTTGTTACGGGTTGCATTCTGGTGGGGGCTTTAAGAGGAAGAACGCCCAGGAGAAGTGGGAGGGAGGAGTGGTGAGGGTGGGGGGGGCGGAGCAGGAGTGGGCCAAGAAGAGGTGTGACTTCAGGCCCCAAGTTCACTGCTGTCTCCAGGGGAACTCTGGGGGCCGTGGGGTTGGCCTTCCCCTTTGTCCCGCCTCCCGGCAAGCGCTCCTGTCCCACGGGGTCAGTCTTCGGCAAAGGGCCGCTGGGGGGGGAGGCGGTGGGGGGGATGAAAGCCCCGGGCACTGGCCCCTGCGTGTCGGGGAGGCCACCACAGCCAAGGACACCCCCCAGGAAGCTGCGTTGGGAGCCCAGGGACATGGGCGCCAGAGGTGGGGCACAGGGACAGGTGGAGGGGCCCCAGGCGTGTGCACGGAACCCGGATGGCACCTGCACCCGCCATCGCTGCCGGTGCTGGGGCGACTTGGGGCGTTTCCTTCCTATGAGCGGGGAGCCCCTGGCGCCCACCCACGGAGACTGTGGGTGCTGAGCCAGCGGGGCCCACCTGCTGTGCTTCATCGTCACTTAATCACCTTCCCTTGTGGGCGACGGCCCTCTTGTCCACCTAAGGCCCCTGCACCCGCACCGTGGGGGCCTCCCTCAGAAGGCGGCCCTGGGAGCAGCCTTGACCTTGTCCAGGGCAGGAGGGCCATGCGCTGCCTTTCCTGAAGGGCTTGCTGACCTTGGCCTCGCGGAGTCCCGGGCCCCGGGGACATCTGAGCAGGAGGGGGGGGCGCGGTGACCCTGGGTTTCTTTGCCCGACGCCACGTGACGGGGCGCGGCTGACTTCCTGGGCTCGGCAAACAGATTTATCCGGGGCCGCCTGGTCCCCGCCCGCAGGGCCAGAGGCCGGGAGCTGGGCTCGGCCGTGCGTGTGCCCGGTGCCGCGGCGCCCCCAGGACGCCCACCGGAGACCTCACTCGCGCAGGTGAGTGCCACGCTGCCGGGGACTCAGCCTCTTCCCCCCCCCACCCCCAGCTCACTGCTGCTGTCCCGGGGACCTCCCCTCTGCGGGCTGGTGGCGTCTCCGAGGAGGGAACCGATGAACCTGCAGAGGGGTCTCCGCAACCTTCTGGAAGCCCCTGCAGCAGCCGCATCCTTGCCAGAGTCCCCCCATGATGCTGGACACCACGTCAGGGTTCCAGCGTCCAAGTCCCCCCCGAGAGTGTGAAGTGGTCCTCGACCCTCTGCGCCTGGCGGGCAAACCCGGGGAGAACCACACGGGTCCCGAGAGTGTGGTTCGGTCCACGCGCTGCACCCCCGGCTGGGTCCATGGTCGGCGGCTCCCTCTCTGTGTCTGGCTGCTGCCCAGGGAGCAGACAGGGCCCAGCACGCTTCCCAGGGGACCTACGATGGAGAGTGGTGCTGAGCCCCCGGGCCCGGGGGCCGCGGGGCACTGGGTGCCAGTCTGGGGTTCGCAGGGACTGTCACCATGGAAGCCACAGGGGAGTGTGTGGCCTGGCTCCGTGGCTCACCCGAAGGTGTGCTCGCTGCCGAAACCTTTGCACTCCCTCCTTAGAGCCCTCCAGACAGGCTGGGCGGGAGCGTGTGGTCATTCTGTGGGCAGAGGAGCCCTGAACCGGCTTCAGGCGGCCCTCAGCCCTGGGGGCCCCCCCCGAGCTCGCTCTCTGGCTCAGGGCCTGGGGATCGGACCACTTACCGGCTGAGAAGGTGATCGGACCCCCAGGACTGGGCATGTAGACATCCCTCTCCTCCCGGGGGCCCCTCTGCGTTCAGGGGCCTCGGGGTGGAGGCTGGACGAGGGGCCCAGACCGTGGCTTCGCCCACGGAGAGCCTGGCTCTGAACTTGGTGGCTGACCGAGTCTGTAGAGGTGTGTGCGCACGTGTGCATGTGCTCACTAGTGTGTGTGTTGGGCAGAGAAGGCTGGGCAGGCGCACCTCAGGGTCTTCTCTTTGGGGGAGCAGAGGGGCCGCAGATTCATGCCCAGACACGGTGCCGCTCCCAGGACCGCACCTGCCCCCCGTCCTCTCCACGACCTCCAGGCAGACACCTGCCGCGTGCACCTCCCTTCCTGGCAGGGAGTTCGTGGCCCCCAGGAGTTCGGCCGCTTGCCCAAGGTCACGTGGTGTGTCTGCACGGGGCCCTGGTTGGGGACAAGCGTCACTGTGAGGGATATGAGGGGACCCCAGAGGACTGTCTCGTCCAGCTTAGGCCACGGGTCTGCAGGCATGGGTGGGTGGGGAGGAGGTGCCGGGACCCCCACTCTGCTTTGTCTCGGCCCCCCGTGCTCATGGAGCCACGTCCGGGGCCTCCCTGGGCCCGAGGGGCCTGTCCTCACCCTCCCCCCCCTCTCTCCCCCTTTGCCTTTGCACAGCTCTCTGCCTGCGTCCCCGCCACCGCTGCGGCCCCGGCGCCTCCCTGCCCCCACCCCACCCGGGCTGCTGCTGCTGCTGCTGCTGCTGTGCTGCAGGGACCGCAGCCGCTGGACAGCGCCGGCCTCCCGCGCGATAGCCAATTGGGGAGAGAAAGGGCCCGATTGTCTCGCGGGGCCGGAAGAGCCGGCGTGGGCGGCTGAAAGAGCCGGAGAAGGTGGCCAGCTTCGCCCAGCAGCTGCCGCCGGAGACGTTAGTGGATTACGTCAGCGCCGGCGCTCAGGGGGCGCGGGCGGGGGGGGGGCGCCCTCGGCTGCCCGCCCCGGGCCTCCCCACAATGCGGCCATTGTCGGCCCGGGGAGCGGCTCCTTCTGGATGAATGGCACACGGGCCTCTTGACCAAGGCGGCCGCTCGCCGTCCCCGCGCTGTCCTCCCGCCGGCCGGCCAGGGAGGCCCTGGGCCGGAGCCTGGGGGGGCTGCGGAGAGGACGGACAGGGCCGTCCCTGAGGGGGGCAGGAGTGGGCCTCTCGGCCGCCCAGCTGTCCTGAGTGCCCGGCGCAGGCCCCTGGCCGCTCCGCACGGCCTGGCCGGGAACCCGGGGCCCGCTGCGGTCCGGGCCACGTCCCTGCTACAGCGCTTGGGGCCGCCCGCCCTGGCAGGCGGCATGGACTCCTGGCTCGGGAGCAGCGCGGGCCCCGACCCCCTCCTGGTCCTGCTGGTCGTCATCTTGCTGGCGCGGTTCCTCCTGTGGTCTTGCCTGGGGACCTACGTGGATTACAGGCTGGCCCGGCGCCAGCCCCGCAAACCCAAGGAGGACTAGGGCCCCAGCGTGCCACCCCCAGGGCAGGGCGGGCCCACACGCCCCCATCCAGGCTGGCCAGGGCTGTGCTGGCTACATTTCACCCCCCATGTCAGGGGACAGATGGGACGCCACCTCGGCCAGTCCGCCCCCACGTTCTGGGGCCCCCTGTTGGAGCGAGTGATCCCGGGGGGGAGTGGGTCTTGCTCGGAGACTTTCTGTGCTCCCCGCCCTTTATGAATACGTTTGCAGGAGGATGTGGGGGTGAGCCGTGGGGCTCGGGGGGCACCATGAGGGCAGACAGGACGACCTTGCAGCCCGCCCTGCCGCCCAGGGCCACCCCGTATCTCTGTCTCCTCCGCCTCCTGGGGGGACGAGATGAATCTTCATCCCTCCTGCAGGGAACACAGCTGCCTCGGTTTCCCCCAGAGCGGACCCCTGGGCTGAGGTTGCTTGGGTGGGGCAGGGGCCCCTGGCTGGGGAGCCGGTGATGGGGCGGACCCCCCCGGGGAGCCGGTGGTGGGCGCAGCAGGGGGTCAAGCCTGATCCCCGAGGACAAACCCCACCATGGCCGCCTCTTTCGCTTCCCACCCTGATGCCCGGTGACCCGCAGGACAAACTGCCACATCACCACGTTGGCCCCTGGTGGGGGGGCATCTCTGGGCCTGCCCGGTCCTTGTGCCCCGTGTCCCTGGGGCCTTGGGGCCATGTGTGAGCCACCACTGTCCAACAGTGTGACCTGGGATGAGCGCTGGGAGCCAGGGCGCACCCGCCCCGCAGCTGGGGGTCTGGAACCGGGGGCCCGGCACGTGGGTGGTGGGCTGTGTCCGTGGCTG
This sequence comes from Phyllostomus discolor, assembly GCF_004126475.2. Lineage (NCBI taxonomy): Eukaryota > Metazoa > Chordata > Mammalia > Chiroptera > Phyllostomidae > Phyllostomus > Phyllostomus discolor. The sequence continues at coordinate 167,935,880 of NC_040908.2, forward strand.
GAGCCGGTGGAGCCCGGACACTGGGACTCGGATGCCTCCCCGGTGACGACCCTCCGGGTGTGACGTGGACCCCGGTTCTGAGCACGACGGACTGTGGCAGCCACCTGCGGGCTCGGAGCGCCCCTCACTCGAGGTGGAGCCCAAGGGTGACCTTGGGGACGTCCCCGACTTCTGTGCCGTCCTGCTCCTGCCCTGCATCCTGGGAAACTGCAGAAGGGCACCAGGGAGAAGCCGGCCTGCCGCCCCTCCCCCAGCCAGCGGGCCCTCCCCCAGGCGCAGCAGCCTGGGACTCTCTCTCCGGTGCTCTCCACGACAAGCGCACGCAGCTCCGCCCACGGCCTGCCTGTCCTTCCTGACGGGCAGCAGGCTCCCCACACTGTGCTACTGTCTGGTACCTGCTTTCGTGGGTTTCCTGCCCATTCCTATAATGTGCTATTTTTAAAGAAGGAAATAAAGAAACAATCAAGTGATAATATATTGGAGCGAGGCTCCGTGGATAAAGGTCGGAGGGGGAGCCTTGGGGAGGGGCCGGTTTTTCCCCATGTGTTTCGGGGCGGGCAGGGGTGCGTGGGGAAGGGTGCGTGGAGTGTGTGGGGGGGTGAGGGCAAAGGGCGGTGCGGTCCCTCGTTCTGTGCACCCATCTCATCATGGGCACCCTGACCCCCAACACCAAGGGGTCAGGGGTCACACAGCCTTCTCCTGCCCCCTCCCCCCGCCCCCGGAGGAGGACACAGCCAGGCTGGGGCAGGACCTCAGGGGACCCCCCACCCCCAGGCCAGTCTGGGTGTCTGGGTGTCTGTGTCTGTGGGGGAAAGTCCGGGGAGCTGTTTTCCATCAGGATGGGACCGACGTGACCCTCTGGCCACCTTCGTTGGGGTGTGCCTGGCGCCCCGAGACGGGGCACCCTGGAGGGGCAAGCCCAGTGGCCGGGCCCCCTGCGCCCTCTCTGCCCTTGCTTGGCCCGAGGACCGCGCCCCCAGGAGCAGCGACCCCAGGAGCAGCGCCCCCTTGCTGCGGGGAGGAGTCGCTGGGTCTGAAAACGGAGGGAGTCCTGTCAGGCGGCAGCTGGCAGCTGGGCTCCTTCCGCAGCCGCTGTGTCTGCTGAGGGGTCACGGTGGTTCAGTTCGGTGTGGTGCCCGGAGGCCAGGAGCCTGGGGCCCGGCGGGCGGGGGGGGGGCTCTTCCCCTGCCTCCCCCCCGCCCCCGCTGGTGTTGGCGCCCATGCACGCTCCACATTGTTGCTGGTGCAGATGCATGGACGGGACAGTCCCCGCCTCTGACAGCTCCCGGGTCCCCGGGGGCCACGGGGGGGGGGGGGCATGTGAACGATGCCCACACCCTGAAGGTTGTAACAGAGGCCCAGAGGGCCCCAGCGATACGCCCGGGGAAAGAGCTGGGAAGGCTGCCTGGAGGAGGAGACATGGGGGACTGTGGGAGGATGGGGGAGAGCGGAGTTCCAGGCAGGGGGGCGTCAGGAACCCGGGCCTGGAGGCGACACCGCTCAGGGCCAGTGTAGGGTCCTCGGCGGGCTGCCTGGTACCAGGTGAACCTGTTTGGATGGGGGAATGTGTGGAGCAGGGGGTGCAGGTGTGCAGGTGCCCCTGGGGGAGGGGTGAGCCCCGCCTCGGGCCACAGCCCTGTCTGGGGGCAGGTCCGAGCTCCTCCCACCAGACCGCCGACCCGGTGGCTGTGCGGGGCCCCATCCTGCACCGACTGGTTTGTTTATTGTGTCAGGAGTCTGGTTTGGGAAAGAAGAGCCAAGTCTTACGGAAGAACCCTGTGGGTCCGTCTCCTTTCTTTGTGAAAAAGAAATATGTGTCTTTTCAAATCTGTGTATTGATTTTCGAGGGAGGAAGCAGGGGGGAGAAACATCGACGAGAGAGAAAACACCGATGGGTTGCCTCCCGCACGTGCCCCGACCGGGGACTGAACCCACGACCTCCCGGTGTGTGGGGCAAAGCTCCAATCAACGGAGTGACCACCAGCAAGGGCGGGCCTGCTGCCTTTCTAAGGACAGGCCACGTGTCCTTCTGTGGCCTCCTCACACACGTTGCGACCCGCCCCTGGCCTGGGAGCCACGTGCCCACACCCTCCAGCTGCTGGGCAGGCGTCTGGGCCCGAGGCCCGGGGCACAGACAGGCAGAGCCCTGGGGCGAGACTCCGCGCTGGTGATGTCTGAACTTGGCCTTGAAGGCCACAGAGGGTGTCTGTGGTGGTGTTGGGGGCTCTCCCAGGGCAGGCAGGCCGGGGGCCTTGTGCAGGGGTGGGGTGGGGGCATGGGGTTGTGGGGAGCAGGCGGGTGTGGAGAGCAGGGTGCCGGGGGATGTGGGTGGGGGAGGCTGGGGGGCGTGGGACCCTGTGCTGTGGGGGAAAGGAGCTCTCGCTGTCGAATGAACGTCTGTCCGGGAGCCGTGTGCGCCGCGGTTCCCATGCACGGCACGCACCGGGTGGGAGAGGCGCCGGCACGCTCCCGAGTGTTTGTGCAGAACAACTGTGCCCCAAGAACTACAGGGGTGCTCTGAGGCCACTCGGCCGAGTCCGTGTCTTCCTGCCCCTGGTCTCCTGTCCGCCTCCTACCCCTGGCTCGCTGGCCCCGGCCCGTGTGGCCTCAGAGGGTCGGAGCGTCCTCCTGTAACCCCACCAAAAGGTTACGGGTTCGATTCCCAGTCAGGGCACCTGCCTAGGTTGTGGGTTTGGTCCCTGGGCTCGTGTGGGAGGCAACCAGTTGATGTTTCTCTTTCTCTCTTCTTCTCTCTCTAAACTCACCCCCCAACACAATAATAAAATCTGGTGGCCGGGGTGGCCTTTTCGCCCTCGGCGGCCTCGCCCCCTCAGTGGAGCCACTCTGCGGAAGCCGCGTCGGGACCCGGGAAGGGGCGGGGTGAGAGGACACCGGCCGGCCAGGGGCCCACTCCGCTGTCCCTCAGTGCGCGGGATTTTTCGGGGGCAGCGCCCAGCCCTCCCTCTCCCTCACCCTCACCGCCGGAGACCTTTCTTTCCCCAGGTGCATCCCAGGACAGAGAGGGGGTCTGGAGTCGAGTGGGTGCGGGATGCTTCGGGGTGTACGAGGGGAACCGTCATCCACGTCAGGGCCTGGAGTCCTCGGTGCGTCGAGAGACCCGAGGCCCACAGCCCACGGTGTGCCCACCTGCCCAACAGGCCCTGGGACCCCCTCTGCCCCCCTCACCATTGACCCCGTGGGTTCTCCGGAGCCCCCGTGTCCCCCATGTCCCCAGGTCCATCACCATCGAGTCCTCCCCGAAGTCGCCCTCCTTTTGGCCCAGTGCTCTCCTACTCTCATGCACTTTTATTTTTTATTTTTTAAAAATTTTATTTGTTTATTTTTTTAGAGAGAGAAGGGAGGGAGAGAGAGAGAGAGAGAGAAACACCAATGTGCGGTTGCTGGAGGTCATGGCTTGCAACCCAGGCATGTGCCCTGACTGGGAATCGAACCTGCGACACTTTGGTTCGCAGCCCGAGCTCAATCCACTGAGCTACGCCAGCCAGGGCTTCTCGTGCACTTCTAACACCGAGGTGTGGTTTTCGTGGAGAGAGAGTGCGTGCCTGCACGTGCGTAACCAGGTGACCATCCAGCGAGGGGTCGAGTCACAGAGCTTTCCTGGGGGGCCCCCCATCCCCACCCCCACCCCTACCCTGGGGGAGCGCGTCTCGCCGGAGAGACGTGCAGGGGAGCCTCCTCCCCACCGTCCGCCTCCCAAGTCTGGGGAGCGGCGTCTCCCACGCTCTCGCGTGTGCCCGCCGCTCCAGCCCGTCGGGTGCGGAGCCGCGTCCCGCTGGGTGGGCGTTTCCCACCCTCCTGCTGAGGGGCACCTGGGCCGTTTGCAGGTTCTGATTGCCGCGAGGGAAGCCTCTGAACACGCGTGTGCTCGTGCCTCTTGGGGGCCACGTGCCCCGGTTTTTAGACACGTGCTCCGAGGCAGAGCTGCTGGGCCTGCGGGCAACGCTCTTCCGCTGTTCTCAGGAGCTGCCTTGCCGTCCTCCGGCGCGCCGGCACTGGCGTCCGGCCCGCCGGCGGCATGGGTGCGTGTCAGGTGCCCCTTGCCTTCTCCGGAGCTCGGCCGGCCTCCTGGATGACCTCCCTTCTGCTGGGTGTGACGTGGCGTCTGCCTGGGGTCAGAGAGGTTCTGATCAATCCCAAAGTGCGGACCGAATGGCAGCCACGCGTCCGATCTCATGTAGGGCATCAGGAATAGGTCACCTCCTCCAGGAAGCCTGCCAGGGCCTCTGGCCAGGGCAGGGGAGCCCCAGCAGGTCCCTCCTGTTGTGTGAGTGGCGACGGCATGCTGAGCCTTCCTCTGGGAGCCGCCCGTGGACCGGGGTCTCATGAGGAGCCGGGAGCCCAGCGTGCAGCCTGGGGCTGGCGCGGGAAGAGCACCGAGTACCTGCTGGGAGGGAAGAGGGAAGCCAGGTGGGGAGGCAGGAGGGAGGGAGGGAGAGGAGAGAGAGGGAAAGGGGAAGGACCAGAGAGGAAGGTGGCCGCAGGCAGGCACCGTGCGAGCAGAGCCGGGCCCCCTGCCACCTGTGCACAAAGACACACGACCCCGTGGGAGCCGGCGCCCGCACCGCCGTGCGTAAACAGAGCCTGCCCTCCGCCGCGGCCCCGACTCCCGGCACTGGCCTGCGCCTCCCCTCGGAAACCCAAGACCCGGCCCGGGACGAGGGTTGGCAGATGTCTGTGAAAGAGCCCGTCTGCCTGTGCCGATAAGAATTCTCCAGACAATGGGGTGGCCTCGGCCGGGAATTCCCGGGTGAGGAGACTCCGGCAGCCCGGGGAGCGGCCCCCCGGCCCGTCAGCGCCCTCTCTGCGGGCCAGGCTGGGGGGCTGCCGCAGCCCCTGGGCACCCCTGGCACCGGCTGCCCTGTGAGCCAAGCCCACGGCCCTTGTGCTTGCAGGAGTTCTCGGCACGGCAGGTCTCTCTCCGAGGGCCCCGAGGGGGGGGTGGCTTGGTGCTGGTGACACACCTGAGCTGTCCCGTCCCGGCTGCCTGGGGAGGGGACACACAGTGGTGGTCGCAGCAAACGAGGAGGGCTCACCCTGATGGGGACCCAGAGATGGACTGTCTCCCCTGGAAGTTTCCTTTGACACCCCCACTGTGGGGGCAACGAGGTGGCTATCGTCCACAGCATCTGCCGTCTGCCTGGGGAGGGCGACCCGTGGGCCTGGGTGTGGCCCACACGTTACTGCGAGTGCTGTGAGGGGGACACGTGTGCAGGTGTGTGCGGGAGGGGTGCAGGGCGTGTGGCCAGGGTACCACAAGGCAGGCCCCACCTGCCACCCACACTTGCACCCAGAGTCCTTGACATCGATGCGGTGGAAACCCAGCCCCCTGCTGCAGACCAGAAAGGGGGAATGCAGTCGGTGAGCTCCTGGGGCCCGCGTGTCCGCCACCAGCTGCTGCGGTGGTGGCGGTGGCCGGGGAAGGGGCTGGGCTCCCCCAAATGCCAGGAATGGGCCCTGCACTCCCGCAAAAAACATGTCCCTTGAACCCCTTACCTGAGCAGGTCTCTCCTCGGAACGCTTCCTTGGGCAGGTGAGTTTGAGAAAGGTGGCAGGCACCGTGAGCCCGCTGGTTTTTGTGTAGAATTTTATTGAATTTGTGTATCCACTGCCTCCAAGGGGTCTCTGGAGGAGCCCAGGGTGACTCCACGAGGGGCAGTTTATCCCCCAGAGTTTCTTGAGAACTCCTCGTGGGAGAAGTAGCCGGAAGGCGACTCGGCACAGGTTCTGGGAGCTGTGCCGCCTCCGGCCGTGCCGAGCCAGGAAGCTGGGCATCGGGACCCCCCGGGCCTTCCTGGAGAGAGTCCGCTTCCCGGAGCAGAGCAGGGGGAGGAAAGGAGCGACCTGCCCACCGGAGATGCTGAGGTGCGAGCATGTTTGTGAGGCCCCTGGAATGCCAGGCGCGCCTGCAGAGCCAGCCTCGGGAGCCCCGGTGGCTGGGTACGAATTAGGGCCCTTCCCTTTCCCCTTTCTCAGCGGTGCCCCCACCGGCAGAGCAGGCCCTGGGGACCCTGGCGACCTTGGCCTTGACGGAGCCACAGTCTCCTCTGCCAAGCCCGACTCCTCACAGGCCCCGCAAGCACTTGGGGCCCTTCCTCTGCTCTGGCCACAGGTGCCCCTGCACCCTCCCTCCTCCGGTGCGGGGACCTTGCCCGCGTCCCCCTGCTGCTGCACAGTCATCGGGTGTTTCCGGTCCCGAGCCAGCAGCCTGCTGGGTCAGCCTGTGCTCCGCGCCCGGTGCGGGGCCACGTTGCCGAGCTGTGCCCAGAGCCCTGGTCATTCCACGCAGGACGGCACAGCGGAGAGCCCTGGGTGCCCTTCCATTGTTTCACGAGGGCCCATCGTAGACCCAGGTGCTGCTGGGGCACGTCCAGGACCCTTGGTATATGTTTTGTTTTGTTTTTTAAAGAGTTTATTCATTTGTTTTCAGAGAGAGGGGACTGAAAGGAGAATGAGAGGGAGAGAAACATCAGTGTGTGGTTTTGCCTCTCGTGCACCCCCTACTGGGGACCTGGCCTACAACCCAGGTATGTATGTGCCCTGACTGGGAATCGAACCTGTGACCCTTTGGTTCCCAGGCTGGCGCTCAATCCACTGAGCCACAGCAGCCAGGGCTAGTGTGTGCTTCTCACACTGTTAAAATGCCACCAGACTTTTCGTCGGTTCCCTATGTCCAGTTGAAACCTCACATGTCAAACCACGTGGCTCCTACTCCGCTGCAGGTACATTTTCTCAGACCCTCAGCCGTGGGTCCTGTCCGCTCGGCGGCGTTCACGAGACCCGCGGGGCGGTCGGGGCCGGCCCAGCGGGGTCGGCCCAGCGGGGTCGTCCGTGAGCACGCCACCCGGCAGACCGCCAGCTGGCCTCCGATTGCATTATCTGCGGGCTCATTACCTATTACCGGGGAAGCCGGGACGAGGCTTGTCATCCCCCATGTCCTGGGACGTCTCACTCCTCGTTAGTGCTGTGATTGCGTGCCGACCCCCCGCCCCACTGCGGGCGTCCGCCGGTGAACTCATCCGTGGAAGCACGCCTTCGCGCTTATCTCCCGCACCCGCGTCCCGGGCCCTCCCTAAATTACCTTTATTGGCAGACAGAGCAGACCCCGCCCCCCTTTTAACGGGGCGCAGTGTTTGTTAAGACATGAAATACTTCGGCTGCGAATCTGAGCTATTTTCCATTTTCCTCGGCCTAATTGAATGAGCTGATGCTTTATCTGTGGCGGCTCCTGACGGGGGGGGGATGCACGCTCCAAGATTGCAGCCACGCCGGGTGCATCGCGCTCCTTTAATCTACCCTGACGGTTTCCAGAGCTCCTGTTGTCACGAGGGGCCCATGGGTTGCGGGCGACGCGTCTCTGATAACTGGATTTTTGTCCCCGGGATGGCGAGCCTTGGTGTGACCGGAAGCGCCGTCCCTTCTCCACCGGGCCTCAGCCGGACCGTCGGACACACGAGAAGGGAAAGCCTGTCCGGGGTCGCCGTCCCCCCGGGACTTCCTGCCCTCGCAGGGCGCTGGTGGCCGGCTGGCCACGGTCCACCGCTCACTTCCTCAGGGTTCCAACCGGGTGCTGGACTATAGTCCTGAGCGGTAACGTCCTCCGAGTCTATGTTGACCCCAGAGGGGCCTGATGAACTATTGACGATGGGGGAAACCCGAGGCCATTTGGAAGCCGACCCCGCCTCCATTGGGGCCCGGGCTGGATGCAGCAGGGAAACCTGGGGCCTGTCCGGGCTCCGGAGGGGAGGATGGTGGCGGTCTGGGGCGAGACGCCCCCTGGGAGGGAGGGCGCTCCGTCACGGCTGGCTGCATGTCACCCAGTGTCATGGCCTCACACGGTGGGTTTCAGTGTCTCTCTCCTGGAAGAGTCGGCCACCCTTATGGTCCCGGGGGAGAGCAAGGACCTGCCCCGGGTGCCGTGACTTGCAGGGCTGCTATGACATGGTCGTGACGGTGCTGTCCTGTCCCCGACAGTTTGTGGGGTGGAGGAGAGGGGTTTTCTCTCTGGGAAATGCGGGGGGCAGCCATTGCGCTCCTGTCCCTGTCTGCTCCGAGCTGGGCCACTGAGCGTGTGGGGAAAGGAGGCCGGAGGGGTGGCAGGCCCTTTGCCGTGTGAGCCACAAGAAGGCCGGGGAAGTCCGCACGGCCCCTTCCGTGGCCTTTCCGGAGCGGCTGTTAAAACTGTCCGGGTGGCGTGAGGGGAGAAGAGGGGTGCTGAGCTGGGACAGGGGAACCCTCCTCTGGCAGTTCCCCGGCCGAGGGGAGGCACCTGGGTGGGCCCTGGATTCTGGCACCAGGTTGGGTGGGAGTTGGGGGCGGGGCTGCCCTGTGTTTCTCCCCACCCCTGGGCTGACCCCTCTGAGGATGGGGTCGGGGTCTCTGAGAGACTTGGGATGGGGACCCGTAGTCACTTCGGGGTCTCCCAGCCCCTTAGCAGCATGACGCGGCTCATCAGAAGGACCCAAGGGTTCAGCCAACCCAGAGGACTCTGGGACCCTGCCCGCACGGGTGGCCCCTCACAGACTTGGGCCCCAGCCCCCCTCTCCCACCCCTACGAGGGCCACACGGTGTAGTCACACGGCCGGCCGTGCCATCTCCATTTGCAGAAGTGAGGCGCTTACATGGCCACGGACAAAGCTGCAGTCCCTCCCCTCTCTGACCTGCCCTTGCTTGGGGCGGGGAGGTGCTGGCAGGATCCTGGCAGTGCCCGGGCCCTGGTGAGGGCCACCGGCATCAACTCGGACCTTCCGGAGCAACGCAAGTTCTAACGACTCGGGCCTCTTCCGTGCCCTCCACGTGGCCCGCAGCAGAGCTCGCTCGCTTCCCGGACGTGTGCCCTGCGCCGTGGCTCAGGGCCCCGCCCCCGGAGGGGCCCCCGCTGGCTGGTGCAATGCTCCGTGGCCGCTGTGCCATTCTGCCCGAGGTCTGAGCGAGGGGCTGCTGTGCGGGGCCTGACCCTGGCCTCCCTGCAAGCCTTCCCTGCCATCCGGACCCTGCTCCCCGCAGACTTCCCTCGGGGAATGTCCCAGAATGCTGTCTTCTGGGAAACCCGGTGCTCTGTGTGGCTGGCCAGCACCCAGCGGCCCTCCTCGAGCGTGTTTGCAGAGTGAATCACTGCAGTGCTGTGCGGGAGGCAGGGGGAGGCCCTTTGCCTCCGAGTGGGCAAAGCCACCAGCACCAGCAGCCCCCTGCAGCCCTCGGGGTGGGGGGGGCGGGTGACGTAAGCCTGTCGTGGGTGATTTGTGCCGTGGCCGCCGATAAGGAGCCCGGGCCCATTTTAGTGGGGACAGGGCATCCTCCCTGGCGGCGCCCGGGGAATTAGCCGGCCTATCTCTCCATTTATCAGAGGAGGATGAGGCAATCGGGGTTGGGGGGCGGTGTGGTGGCCACCCTGTCCCCTCCCCCCCGCCGCCTGTGGGGCCGCTGTTCCTGCCCGCCTGTCCAGGGTCCCCAGGCTCGGGGCGGCTCCCCACAGGGAGAACCTGGGCCTCTGACCCTGTTGGAGGCAGCCCGGTTGCCTCCCGGGGCCCTCCCGGGGCCCGACCCGCGTGACCCGCCACCGGCAGACGGCCCTGAGGCTTGCTTGTGCCCCTCAGAAGGAGCTGGGTCTGAGGAGCGGCTCGGGAGTTGTGCCCGGGGCCAGCTTCAGTGTGATGTGCCAGGGAAGGTGGCGCGTCCTACAGGGTGACACCCATCCGCCAGGCTCTTGGTACAGTGTGAGCAGAGGCACTCGGTGCCCCCGCCCTGGTCAGGGACCCGGGCAGACCTGGTGGCTCCCACGGAGTTTATGGCCAAAATGAGGCGCTGTGGCCCTGTCCCCCGCCGGGGTCAGAAAGGGCAGTCTGGCTTCCACTCGGCTGTCGCTCTGGGCTCACATCCTGGGGACCCGTGCTCCATGCTGTGAGGAAGCCCAAGCCACCTGGAGCGGCCACATGTGGTTCTGGCCGCAGCCCACCAGGCCCCTGCCGCTGCCACCAGCTTCACCAGCTTCACCAGCAGCCAGGGGAGAGAACGCACCACGGACGATTCTGCCCCCAGCCTCCGGGCGGCCCGGCCGAGGCACCGGCGTCAGGGAGCAGACGCGTGCCCCCACTGTGCGCGCCCCCACTGTGCACATCCCCACTGTGTGCGCCCCCACTGTGCGCGTCCAGACCCTGACCCACAGGCAGCACGGGCAGCAGTGTGTGGGGAGTGGGTTTCAAGCCGCTCGGTTTGGGGCGGTGTGTTCCGCAGACAGAGAAGCCAGGGCAGGAGGCATTCACGCCCAAGAGGGGATGTTGATCTCAAGGGGCCCCTGTCACGGCCATGTCCCTGGGCTCCCTGGGCCCCTCGCTTCTCTCCGGGCAGGAGGCCGGGAGCCAGCCCTTCTCTGGGGTTCTGCCGCAGAGGCCCTGCCTTCTGCTCTGCGCGCTGCCACCTGTCGGGCGGGGTTTGTCCCCACGGGCTGCAGGGCTGCCTCCCCAGGGCGACCTCCATGGGCTCTTCCTGGAGCCGCGTCACCTCAGTGTCACCCAGTGTGTCCCAGGGTGGCCTCTGGCCCACGGAGCGGCAGTGAGGAAGCAGGTTGCATTAGGCCGCTGTGGCTGCAGGGACCTGTGACAGCTGTAGGGACCTGTGAGGGCAGCAGGGACCTGTGAGGGCAGCAGCGAGAAGCGTCTGTGCTCTCAGAACCCTTCCCATGGACATGGGGGCTGGTCCCTGCAGGGCGAGCGCAAGGACAGGGCTCTGGGCCCTGGACGCGGAGGTGGCCGTTCAGCAGTGACTTCATCTGCATCCTCCAGAGGAGGCCCGGGGGGACGGCCCCTCAGGAGACCGCGGTTCCCTCGTGGCACTTGGTTCAGCTCCTTCCGGTGGCAGGCGGGACGGACCTGGGGCCGGGACCCTCGGGGAGAAGCAGAACCTGCAGGAGCAAAGTCCTGGGGGCGCTGAGTGGGGAAGCCCTCTCAGCAGGAGGAAGTCCCGCCCACCCGCTCTCTACTGTCCATCCTCACTGGCCTCCCTGGGGGAGAGCGGCTGTCCCTCCTCTGCCCTGTGCGACACGGGGGACAGGATCCACAGGGCCGTAGGTGTTCACTAGCCGGGGCCAGGGGACCTTACAGGTGGCTGTCCCTCAAAAGACGGAGTTGCGGACGGTGTTGCCAGTGGAGAGGCAGCCCGGAGCCGGGCTGGTGGCGGCTGCGTGGGGGCCTGGCTCTGAGACCAGCAAGGCTTTTGGTGACCGGGGTGCATGTGGGGGAGGGGTTGAGAAGAGGCTGCATGTTGTTGGGGAGGGGGGAAGGGAGGCCAGGCAGAAAGAGCTTAGACTTGAAACTGTAACGTGTTGGTCGTGCAGCTGAAGGAAATAAGAAACCAGAGAGGGCAAGTGACGTAGCCAGTGGCACACAGCGCTCTGGTGGCAAACTGGCACGGGGAAGGGCATACTACTCCTCAACCCCACGCTGTCTCCCCGGCGCTGACGGCCCGGATCCCCAGCCTCTGGCCCAGAACGTGGCCTTGGAGGTGAAACCCCAGCTGAGAGTGGAGCCTGGCGAGCCCCGGGCCTGGGATGATGGGTGGGGACGTTTCCGAGTTGTCTTCCACTGGCCTTGAAATCAGGCACGGGTCCTTTGTAAAACAGGAAGAGGTCTCTTTGGGCCTGACATGAAATCGTATTGCTGTCACCTTGAGTTGAGACTGGGACATGACCCCGAAGGGCGGCAGATTGAAAGAGCCGGTGGGGTCAGCGCAACCCGGCTCCGCAACTCGGCTCACCGGCGGAGAGCACAGCCAAGAGCCGATCCAAGGCCGTAAACACATGGATCCATCCGCGCGCGCGCGCCGCCGCCGACAGCCACCGCGTGCACGCCGGGCAGCCGGTGGGAAGGAGGCAGGGTGCGATCTGTCTTCCTTGCAGACGGTTTCCTGTTTCTCAGGGAGCTGGAGAGGGTCCATCTGGTGGTCAGATCGCCGGCCGAGGTGGCCGCCTCCGGGTCACGCCCCCCTACTCGACGTGTCCCCGCAGCCGCACGCCCGGGTGGCGGCCGCCCCGGTGCTCGGCCTGCACAAATGGGAGCCATCAGGCGGCCTCCCGCGCGCCCGGTGGGGGCTTCCGGAGGTGGGGGGCGGGGGCGCCGCCGCCGCTTTCATCTCCCCTCCGCTTCCTCTCCGGGCACCTGGCTTCGCTCACAGGCGTTTCATTACTTCTTTTTCTTCAAAGACTCTTTCCAACTTGTGCAAATATGTGCAAATGTCCACAAGCCCATGCACGTGTGTGCGTGCGTGCGTGCACACGGGCCCCACGGCGTTGCTCAACGACTAGCTCACTGCTTCTAGACTCTCCAGGGTCCTCCCAGCCCGGCAGCGGCCACCAGGGCTCGGGGTTGAGGGACGGCCTGGGGTACCCATTTCTCCCTCCCAGGGGGGCCCCCTGCTGCCAGCTTGTGACTTCGGTCAGCCCCGTCCCTTCCCCCCGAGCCTCCGCTTCCCCGCGGGCATCACCGCGCCTCCTCCTCCTCCTCCTTGTTGTGCAGCCACGGAAACGTTTAGTGGAGCCCTGCACACAGCGCGCTTGCACGGTGCCGGCCCTTGCTGCCTGTTCCGACCGGGCTCATCATTACCTCCGCTCCAGCATTGCGGGACGCAGGCGTGGGGAGAGGTGCCTCGAAGCTGGAGGGGCCGCACTCTCCCGGACCCCTCCAGCGGCGATGCTGGGCTCTCCTTACCCTGTCCGCCCCCCAGCCCCCCGCCCCTAGCCCCTAGCTATCCCCTGAGCTGGTCCTTCTGCGAGACCGGGACACGTGGATGGTCTCCTCTTCCGGGGAAGCGATGGGGGATGCTTCCGCTGGGATCACCTCTCAGACGTACCCCCTCCCCCCGCGGATGAAATCTCCTGTCCCCCAAATTGCATCCAGACAGCGGCGGTAGCGGGCATCCCTCTCTTCCCGCCCAGGGGCCCACCGGCCGCCAAATGGGGCGTTTAATTGGAAGGAGAAGCTGGCGGTCTGCCCGGAAATCCTGCAGAAAGGCCCCCGAGTGGACCTGTTTTTAAAGCCTTGCCACACACCTTCAGTGGGGGTTTCTGTCTCAAACGCTTGGAGGAGTCCTTGGGGCCACGTGAGAATGAAAAGCACCAACCCCAGGTCGCGCGGTGCCGGCCCCAAACCCTGGGGTGAGTGCCGTGCGGTTGTCAAACCTGCCCACTTGGCAGAGATGGGGAAACTGAGGCACGCCAGAGCAGGCCTCCAGAGGCTCACCCGGGGCTTCGCTGTGACGATTACACTGAACACCCACCTAACATCTGCTCCTCCCAATGCTGATGTCCCGACGTCTTAGGGGCGTCATCTGGAATTCCTCCCCGGCTTTTTGGCCCTGCTGGCGGGTTCCTGGTCTACGGAAGGCTCTCGCGTGAGCCAGTCAGCGGTGAGGGAGCGGGTGGCCAGCGGGGAAGCTCCCTCCCCAGGCCCTGCAGCTTTACCTGCCCCTCAGGTGGGCACCTCGCTGCAGAAGAACCCAGGATGCAGGAGAGAGGAGGACAGATGGGGGTGGCCAGAGGCAGCCGGTCAGAAGTCTGGGCTCAGAGGCCCCGGGTGGTCAGCGACTTGGTGACAGTGGACAAGTGGCCAGGCCACCAGCAGCCCTGGCTTCTTTCTCTGTGGGGCCGGGACATCCATGTGGGTGTGGGGAGATAAAACCAGGCGAGGCGTGGGGGCAGAGGGCTGCCCCACACCACTCACCACTCAGAGAGGCCGCCCGTCCACCCAGGGGCTGTCTCTGTCGGTTCGGGGGCTTCCCAGCTCTGCCCCCGTGAGCTGTCTGTCTGATGGGGCCACAGGGTCCTCACCTGTGAAACGGGGCAGTGACAGGCCATCCCACACAGAGCACCTTGTGGCACCCAGGGTAGGTTAGCTTGGTGGTGGCCCCAGTGGTGTTGATGCTGATGGGGACAATGATGATGGTGGTGATGATGGTGGTGATGATGGTGGTGATGATGGTGATGGTGGTGATGATGGTGGTGATGATGGTGGTGATGATGGTGATGGTGGTGATGATGGTGGTGATGATGGTGATGGTGGTGATGATGGTGGTGATGATGGTGGTGATGGTGGTGATGATGGTGGTGGTGGTGGTGGTGGTGGAGATGGTGGTGATGATGGTGGTGGTGGTGGTGATGATGATGGTGGTGGGGGTGGGGAGGGCAGAGATGAAGAACTAAGCACCGCCGCATGCTGAAATCTGTCCTACGCTCAGGCACGTCACAGTCAGCGAGACAAAGGCAGTCTCTGCCGTCCTGGGAATCAGCCTGAATGGGGGGGGGGGATGCCAGTGGACAAGGAAACTAAAAATAAATGAAACTGTGTCACAGAGGGGCGACCTGGAGAGCCACTCGGAGAAGGTGGCACGGGACTCATCCGGAGGGGCAGGGGTCAAGGGCAGCCGCCCCCTCTTCCTCCTCCGTGCCCCTTCCGTCTGTGTCTCAATCCTTCGCCGGGACCCGGAGCTCACGGCCTCCCTGGTGGCCTCCTGGGTGTGTGGCCTTGGACGGGCTGCGCCTGCTCTCTGGGACTCGGGGGTGTGGACTGCGCAGTGCGTGTCACGCCTGACCAGACGTTCCTTTGGTCCCTCCCGTCTCTCGGGCCCCCAGTTCCGTGGGCTGCCTCTGCTCACGGCCTTCATCTGCCACCTAGTGATGGGCGACACACAGGGCGGGGCCCTGGGGAGGGCCGCATGGCTCGGTCCACAGCCGCTCTCCGAGGCTCCCCCGAGATGGGGCTGGCCGTGGGCCCGGTGTCCCCTGGACGGAGCCGTCTCCGGAATCTCCCGGGTGTCACTGGCCATGACGTCTTCTGTTTAAACAGTGGCCGCCGGTAGAGGGTGTGCACGGGGGCGGAGTGTCTGGGAGCAGGGGGCTGCAGCCCCAGCCCCCGCCCCGCCCCTGCCCGGGGAAGGCCCCGCTTCGGGGGAAGCCGGCATATGGAACCCATTTGGGAAATTCTTTCTGCATAAACCGCTTTTTCCAGGTAAGACACATACCAGGGTTGACGGTGAAAGAGGGAATGGCTCTCTCCTTCCGCCGCCACGTTTTTATGGATCTTATAATTAAACGCATGCCCTCCCCGGGCTGGGAAAGCCAACCCTCGTGGCGCGGCCCCTCCTCCGGAGGTGGCGGTGGCCCAGAGGAGGGCCAATTATAACCGCCCGCCCCCGCCACCTCCCGGGACCTCCCGGGCCCCACCCCCCCCCGCCCCGAGCTCTCAGGAGATGTGTGGTCCACGGAGGGGCTTTGATCGCTCTCTTGTCTGCGGAGCGCCAGGGCTGTTTCCAGGCCCGACGCCAGCGCTGGTGGGAGTCCCGGGCAGACCGCGGGAGGGCCCCGGGGACCCGGGCTCTCAGACCCTATCCCCGGAGCCTCGCAGCTCTCCTCTCACACCTGGTCCCCCACAGACCCTGACACGGGCCGGACGGAAGCGCTCGGGGTGGTGGTGCCCGCGTGGCCCCCAGCTCACCCCCATGGCTGCATCCGCGTTGGCTGGGCAGGGTGCGGCCGCCACGTGGACGGTCAGTGGGCTTCGGTGCGAGCTTGGGGTGTCGGGTTTGCCTTGTCATTTAAGTCACGAGAGCCCCGTGAGGGGGTGCCGCTGCTTTTCACGCCGGAGGGGACCTGGGCACAGAGGAGCAGAGGGACCGGCCCCGAGTTGCCCCGTCGGGCCGGGAGCAGGGGTGCCTGGGTCCGTTCAGGAGCCGAGATGCACAGCTGCCTCTCTGGACCGAGGCTGGGAGCTGCTGACCGGCCCGAAGCTGTGCTCCCCGCTCTGCAGTGGCCCCACTCCCGCGCTGTGCTCCCCGTCTGTCAGGGTCTCCACAGGACAGTCCCCTTCCTGGGTCCGGAGGAGTGGGCCCCCCCAAACCCAGGCTCCCCTCTCCCAGCAGGTAGGGACTCAGTGGCCAGCTGTGTGGCATGTCCCTCACCCCAGCGCTGGCCCACGGCTCCGGGGACCCCAGGGTTTTCTCAGGGGTGTCTTCGGTTTGAGGAGAAGCCATCTTTGTTTTGTTCTCTCTTACACTTTGGGTTCCTGCTAATAGTCCATTTTAGGGGGCTGGTCCATTGATCACAACCAGTTTGCTGCCCTCAGGGTTATCCCTTTTCGGGGGTGGTGAGGGCCCGGCCTCCTGGGAGGGCTCTGATCACGCCAGCACCCCAGCCAGACCTGCCGAGCTGCACCCCCATTGTTTGGAAGCCAGGTCCGGGGGCTCCGTGCATGCATGGCACAGCCTGCTCCTCCCAGGCGCCCAGTCTGATGTGCCCCGGCACGCGGCCCAGCCCTGCACCCCCCGCACCCCCCGCAGGCTCAGGGTCCAGCACCCCTCCGTCACCCCACAGCTGTCTGCCCGCTGGGGCTGCCCCCACGGAGCTCTTCCCTGTCTCCACGCTTTACCTTCTGCAGACAGTCCCGTCCGAGAATCTCGCAGGGGGGCGTCCTTGGAGTCTGTCTCCCCTGTCTTCCTCCGCTTCACAGGACACCCCGAGGCCTGGCCGAGCTCATGGGGATGCCATTGGTACTTCTGTGGGTGACGGGGCGGCTTCGGGGAAGACGGCAGGTGGACCCTTGTGGACGGAGCCACCGAGCTCTCTCCACGGCACAGGGAGCTCAGTGTGTTAGCGTGGGGCGGCGGCAGTGGTGTCCTCGGGGTGGGGGGGCAAGGTGATGCCAGACACGGGTTGTTCGGCGTGTTGGTGGCCTCGGGTCTCCGGGCCCTGGACGGAGGGCTGTGCATGGGGTGGGGGTGGGGGTCTGGAGGAAGTGGGCCCCAGGGCTGGTTCACCTGGGGGCTCCACGGTGTGGTGGGGGGGCATGTGGTCCCTCTCCCTCTGGCTGCAGGATCGCGGTGGCAGTCTCTTCCAGCCCCACGTTCCCCATGCCCGTGTCCAAGGAGGGAGGGGCACCTCCGTGACATTTCCATTTGCAAGGGAGGGAACTCTCCCTGGACCACCGCCCAAGCCCAGCGGGTGTCCTGGGTGTCACCGGTCAGGGCTGTGTCACCAGCCTGTGTCTGAGGTCGGGAGGAGAGCCCTCCCGGCTTGGGGGAGGGGGCCCCGAGGCACAGGGCAGCCACTGCCTGGGCCCCACTGGGCCCCACCTGTGAGGAGGGGAGGGCACCCACGGCGCGGGCGGCAGTGGTGTCTGCCGGGTGCTGTGGGTGCAAGCGCCCAGGGCAGTGTGACTGCGAGGGGGTCCTTGGCGCCCACCCAGCTGGGCAGCAGAGAAAGGGGTCACTGCCAAGGCCAGCGGGCTGTGGCAGGGCCTTCCCTCTGAGCTCCAGAGGGGACAGCCTGCTCTTCAGGTGTTCCCCAAAGGAGGGGGCACAAATGAGCCCTGGGGGGGCTCAGCATGCTTGCTGCCCCCCTCTCCCTCCTCCCCGTCTCTCCCATCCGTCTTTGCCACGTCTCCGTCCTTCCTTCTGAGTCGCAGTCGGGCGCTTGCTCTGGGCCGGCCCTGTGCTGGGTCCTGGGAGAAGGGGAGGAGCTGGGCCCTGGGGCCCCAGGACCCCACCCTGGTCAGGGGGCAGAGGCGCAGACCCCCTCGGGGCTTTACCTGTAATGGTACGCACACCTCCAGGTGAAGCGCTGTCTTCCTGTTCTTAAGATTCAAACGGTGCCGTGACGTCCTTGCTCTCCAAGCTTCCGACACAGCCCTGCCGCCGCCTGCTGTGTCGGTAGGACGCGTGCCAGCTGGGGCCGCAGGAACTCGAGTTGCACTGCCCTGCGCCTGGGGGCCGGCCCCTCCGGTCCATGGGGACAGAGCCGGCAGGCCCGGCAGGAGGGGAGCCGACTCTGCCCACCCGGACTTTTTCTTCGGCCACACCTTTCAGACGCCAGGTTCTGGAACGCCAGGCTGGGTCTGTGGCCGGGAGCCTCCAGCCCGGGGTGGTATCCTTGGAGGGGTCATCGAGGCTAAATTACATGCTGGATCGGCCGCTCCCCTTGTGAGCAACCTTTGTGGACAGCGAAGGGTCTTTGGGGCTGCAGGGGGATTTTCGAGGGTGATGTTTACGAGGAGAGACTCTCCGGGTGCTGTTCCCAGGACGGGGCCTTGAACCTGACTGGAGAAGTCAGGGGCAGCCGAGTCCGGGGGCCGAGGGGAGAGGCGCTCTGTCACACTGCGTCACGTGGGAGTAAGGAGGCGGACGTCCATCGTGTCCCCGTTCAGACCTAACTTCAGTCGGTGGCTGCCACTCAGAAGCTGGGACACCGTCCGCAGGGGCTGGGGGGAGGGCTGGGGGACATGGATTTCAGCGTTCAAGTGTCGGAACCGAATGCAGTGCGGAGGGACGGGCGGCGGCAGCGGCGGCGGCGGCGGGCCCGGAGCCGGGGTGCTGGTCGGCTCGTCTGGCGGAGCCTGACCGGCTGCGTCCCGGGCAGCCTCCCCTTCCTCCTGGAGGATCCGGGGCAGCAGGAGCGTGGCAGATTGCCTGGGGACAATGGGCCCCTCTCCTGTCGGGTGGCTGCCGGGCCCCAAACAATAGGCTGGGGCCGGGCCTTCTCCGGCTGCCCACGGCCTGAGACAGATGCCCGGGAGCCCCCTGTGGGTGCCCCGGAGGTGACCTCTCTGGAGCTGCCCTGTCGCTCCGAGGAGGAACCCCGGGGCGGGAGGGGGGTGGACAATGGGGCCTCATGCCAGGCGCCCGGCCTCTGGCACGGGTGGGGGGCCTCCCTGGGGAGGGCCCGGCCCGGCAGGTGCTGCTATTGTGTGGGGGCACAGGGGGCCTTCCCCCGGGGTCTCCTGGACCGCCGGCAAGACAGGCTCAAGGCCGGAGGCCCGCTCGTCGTCCAGGGAGGACCCCGTGGCTGCCTGGGCCCGCCCCCTTCAGTCCCGACAGCCTGGCCCGCCCTGCCCTTGGCCTCTAAAACTGTGTCGTTCAGAAGAGCAGTCCCTGGGTGGCTGGCCCCATGCAGCACCGGACTTGCGGGTGTCAGATTTTACAGGACGGGACATTCCCTCCTGAGTGGGGGCACTGGGGGGCGTTTTCAGGGGGGACGTCCGCTCAGGAGGGTGCAGGCAGCCTGGAGAGCGGGTTCTCTCTCCGCTGAGAGTCTTGCTCTGCGAGAAAGACACCACCACAGCACCCGCTGAGAGCAGCTGAGGGCGGAGCAGCGGCCGGTGTGGGTGCATGTGCGTGTGCGTGCGTGTGCATGCGTGTGCAGGTGCCGGCGTGCGTGTGCGCTGTGCTGGGATCTCCCCCGACCCCCGACCACTCCCAGCAGCTGTACTCGGGATAGCCCCCCGCCGGAAACCACCGGAATCCCCCTCAGCGGGCAGGCGGGCCGGGAGGCCGAGTGTGGCACACGGGCCCGAAGGCCCTCTCCGGCAGTAACCAGCGTGAACGGGCCTGCACACGGCGTGGGTGGGTCGCGTGTTGCTTTCTCAGGCCACGGGACGTCCTGCCACAGACCGGCCCCCCCCTCTCCCCACCCGGCAGCAGACGCTCCTCTCTCCGCGCTGGCGGCTGGACGCCCAAGGCCGAGGTGTCGGCGGGGCCGGTTTCTCCTGAGGTCTCTCTCCCTGGCCTGCGGGTGGCCTCCCTTTCCCAGGTCCCCACATGCCCCCCCCCCCACCCCGCTGTGCACGTGCGTCCCTGGGGTCTCCTTGTGTGCCCACGTGTCCTCTTCTGAAAACATACCAGTGAGGCTGGGCCGGGCCACGCCCGACAGCCTCGTTTTGACTCAGCCACCCCTGTCACGCCCTGTCTGCAGCCCGACCCGTTCCAAGGCCCTGGGGTCTGGACGCCGACGCAGAAACCTCGGGGGCACTCACTTGGCCCCCGGCAGGTCTCGCAGTGGTGGGCTGGGGGAGCACAGCCAGTTTTAAAGGGCCCCGTGCTGGAGGGTCCCGCGTCCGTCCCATGCAGAATGACAGAGTCAGAGAGCGGGGGGCTCAGGGCCGTGCTTCTTGGGTGATGGGCAGTGGGTGCGGGGGGTCACCAGGGTGATGGGCAGTGGGCTCGGGGGGGCCACCAGGGTGATGGGTGGTGGGTACAGAGGGGTCACCAGGGTGATGGGCAGTGGGCATGGGGGGGTCACCAGGGTGATGGGTGGTGGGTACAGAGACGTCACCAGGGTGATGGGTGGTGGGCATGGGGGGGTCACCAGGGTGATGGGTGGTGGGTGCAGGGGGGGGTCACCAGAGTGATGGGCGGTGGGTGCGGGGGGTCACCAGGGTGAAGGATGGTGGGTGCAGGGGGTCACCAGCGACGGGTGAGGCAGGGGAGACCTTGGTGGGGAAGCTCCTTCTGGGAACGGGTTGTAGTGATGCTGGGGTGTCTGCAAACGTTTGCTGGGTGACCTTTCCGAGAGCCCCCTGCGGAAGGACGCCGTCGCCGGACCCCACCGGTGGGGAGGCCTGGCCTGGCCGCACCACTCGGGTTCCTCCAGCCTCGTGTCCGCCCTGTGGGACGTCACGGCTGTGTCCTTCCTCCTGGCCAGCCACCGGGGGCCGCTCCCAATCCCTTCCCCACCCCGCTCGCTCCGTGACTGGGGACTGGACTTAGCCGAGCGCCCAGCAGCATGCCGCCTGGGCTGCTTCGGGGGTGGGGCGGGCGTGTGCACCCGACCGGACACGGGGACTGTGGTCTGGCGTCCGTGGCGGCTCCCTCGGGGACTCTTGCTCTGGGATGCATTTCTCCCCTTTGGGCTGCCGGCCAAGCCCCTTGCTCAGGACACTGGGCATTTTGAGGGTGTGAGCTGCCAACACGGGGCTCCCTCGCCCCGTAAGTTGGGCCGAGCAGGCCGTGGCCCCAGATCCCAGGGGAGCTGACCCCCATGGGAGGCAGGCGGCCCCGCTGGGGTCCCGGTGGGTTTGGAATGACAGGAAAACGGACTTTCGGAGCTGGAAGGGCCGTCAGGAACCAGCTCTCCGGGCAGATGCGGAGGCCCAGAGCGGAGGGGCTGGTCGGGGTCGCCGCGGGTGGGGGCGGAGCTGCGCCCAGAGCAGGGAGCGGTGCCTGGCCCGGGGTGCCTGGGGTCGGCGTGGGGACCGCACCGGGTGACAGGTGACGTCTCTCTAGGGACTTCTGCTTGGCCCACTTGGAATCACAGTGACCCGATGGGGCGGGCAGCACTGGGGTGTTCAACGTTTTTACAGATGGTGCGACCGAGTGCACAGGCTTGCTCATGGCTGCCTGGTTGTCCTGGCAGAGCCGGGTCCAGGGTCTTGTAGGACTGTGGCCCTCGGTCTGGGCGGGCCGGGTGGTGGGCGGGCCTAAAAGGGTCTCAGGTGGGAGGGTGCTGCCGGGAGGGGAGCACCCAGCACATTGGGGAGGCTGGGACCCATGCTGGCTCGGCCAGGTCCCTGGAGACCCCCCTCAGGCTACTGATGGGAAGGAGGGTGGCCCAGCCCCCCTCTCTGCCCTCTGTGGGAGCTGCCCAGAGCCCTGGGAGAGCAGGGCCCCCAGGCACGTGCTAGGGACAGCGGACGCACTGACTCCGGTGGCACAGACGTGCAGGGCACATCTCGTCCGACCCTCGGGCGGAGCGGAAGCCGGAGGAAAGGGCCAGGACCCCGTCTCAGAGCCCAGACCCACCTCCGCGCGGCAGCCCCTCAGCATCCCAGCCTCAGTTTCCTCTGAGAGTGGGGTGAGCGTGTTGGAGACGGAGCAGGTTTCCACGCTGTGCCTGGCGCTGGCGTGGGACGACGCCGGCCCTTCTCCTCGGAAGGGTAACAGGGCCCGTCTGCGTTGGGGTAATTGTCTGGAGCATGGGAGAGCCCTGCCCCTGCGCGGTGGTTGCGGGGGGAAGGGTCGCCGAATCCACGTCGGGGGGTCAGTAGGTGCATGTCACAAGAGGAGTGCCCGGTGTCCCCGCACCTTTCTCTCCCCTGGCGGGGGGGGGGAAGCTGCATCTGGAGCCCAGGGGGGTGCTGAGGGGTGCCAAGGGCTGGCCGGCCGGGGGTGGCGTCCCTGCAGACGTGGAAGGAAGGCGTGTGTGTGGGTGCTGGGTGGCACGGTGACACAGACTCTGCTCCTGCTGCTTCAGCTTCCTCACAGGAAGCCGGGGACGTGGAAGTGACCTGCGTCCAGGACCGTCAGCTCTGGTGAGCCGGGCCTGCCGGCTGCTTTGTCGGCGGAGGGGCTGACCGCCCCTTGGGCCTCGAGGCAGGGCCTGGACGGGACGGCCAGACACAGCGTGGCTGGGGCTGGACATCGGGGCCAGCGGGGCCAGCGCCGACCAGCCGGCCTCGGACAAGTGGGCTGATTTGCTGGCGGGTCCCCTGCTCCGGGAGACGTTTGTCCCCCTCCTGCCCCGGGCCGCCTGTGACAAGCGGGGCTTTCAGTGGACATGACAGCCCCTGGTGGGGGGCCCTGGCCCCCGTCCACGTCCCCGGAGTTGACTCGCTCAGGGTTCACTGGCCCGAGATAATGTCCCCCAGCGCGAGCCGGCGGACGGGACCTGCGGGTGGACGGTTTGTGCCTGTGCCCCTCCTTGTTGATACATTAAACATGCGTTACGGGGCTTCTCCCCCACTCCTCTGACAGCTGTGGAAAAATAAAGAAAATTCAGTTTGGACTTAAAAAGCCGGGGCTTAATTTATGTTCCGCACCTTTGTCTGCCCGCTCTTTTCCCTCTTCCGATGGAAGGGCCCCAGGGGCGGGAGACGGAGGCCCTGCCGGCCCCACGTGGCCCCTGGTGCCCGGGCCTTAATGGGGGCGCCCAGTGGCCAACACGGAGGGGAGTTTTCAGATGGAAATTCGGGGAAACAATGCAATCATCTGTCCCGCAATCTGTTTTGAAGGGAAAGAGGGAGCGGAGAGGCGGGGAGGAGCCGTCCTCGACCGACCGGGGAGGCGGCCTTCGGGGCGTTTCGCAGGGAGACACAGATGTCATGAATACTGATGGGGCCGGCCTGGCCTGGGAGGGCGTTCGACAGGTTTCTGAGTTGTAAAGACGACGTGTTTTAATGACGCCGGGAAACACATGTTGGTGGGAGGGGCTCTCAGCTCATTCTGGTGTCGTTAACTCCCTCCCGCTCTCCTTCCTCCCTCCTTTCTTTTTTTCTTTTCTTTCTTCTTTTCTTTCTTCTTTCTTCTTTCTTCTTCTTTCTTTCTTTCTTTCTTCTCTTCTTTCTTTTCTTTCTCTCTCTTTTTCTTCTTTTTTCCTCTTCTTTCCTTTCTTTCTTCCTTTCTTTTTCTTTCTCTCTCTCTGCTTCCTTTCTTCCTCTCTCCTTCCTTCTTTCTTCTTTTTCTTCTCTCTTCCTTTCTATTCTTTTCTTTTTCTTTCTTTCTTTTCTTTCTTTCCTTCTTTCCTTCCTTCCTTCCTTCTCTTTCCTCCTTTCTTTCTTTTTTTCT